>NW_026623669.1:191547-368941 GCF_030028575.1 Malurus melanocephalus
TTGGCTTGGTCCCTGATTCTTACCCACAGGCTTCTGACCTGCTTCTAGCTGTTCTTCAGAGACAGCTGTTCACACTCAATCTCCCTCCTGATGTAGAGGGCAACCCCTCTGCCCCTCTTTCCTCACCTGTTTCTTCTGGAGAGCCTGTAGCCATCAATAGTCACACTGCATTGACATCCCACCAAATTTCAGTAATGGCAAAGAGGTTATCACTTTCTAGCAGCACAGTGGTTTTCAGCTTCTGATTGTTGCCCATGCTGTGTCAATATGGTTATAGAACACAGAATCGTCATTCAAAATGCATTAAGTGCTATATATGAGCAGAGACTGATGGGAGTAAATTTTAGTCTGGAACAGGGGAATTGAGATCTTCTGTATGTGTGTGTTGGTAGCTATAGAAGCACGCCCTTGGGAATGCAAGATAACTTCTGAAATTAACTTAATACAATTCACAGTTTTAGTATGTGTTTTAGTATGTTTTTAGTAGTGTTTTAGGCTGTAGTTAACTCAGCACGGAAAGCCTGAGTGTTTCCATGACATAACTGTTTGGACATACATGAAGCATACCAGGGACCAAGTCCATCTGAAGACAAATGTTTACAAATCATGGGGAGGAAAGATGGATAGGGGATTCTAGATCACTGTCTTTATCCGTTTCATTATGCAGTGCTAGGCAGTTGTGTAGCACCAATGACAGCAGTGAAGAAAAGTGTCATGTATAAGGAAAAAAGCAATTGAGTAAAATTTACTTACGGTGGTGTAAACATCAGTTCATCCATAAGTCTCACTCCAGTTGCTGTGTCTCTAGGGTGTCTCAGCAAGTTGCTAGTGTCTGCTAATTGAAGAATAGTGTTTAACTTCTAAGCTGTGAAGCACTGGGCAGCGCTTCTTCTTCCATGTGGCCACAGTATGGAGTAACAGTCTGGAGTTTTCTTTCCTCCCTTTGTTACAGTCTTTAACRAGTAGGAGTAGACTTTATGGTCCAAAGCCTTTTCTTTCTTTTCTGAAAGGTCTTCTGGTCTTTTCAAGATTATGACAGAATATAAAGTTGAATTGTATTTGAATAGCAGCAAGGTTGAAAAGGGAAAGTTACTTGTGCCCACTGCCCTTACAGCAGAAGTTCCTCAAMAGAAAAAAGGAAATTCCATCTAGAAGCTTTAGCATGGTAGCAGTTTCCTGGTGTCCTCCTATAGTTCTTGCACACCTAGACTTCAAGCTCAAAATCTTGATGACAGAGGTGAAGTGTTGTCGACACTACCTCTTCATACAGGCTGAAATGTTGTCTGCTTTCAGTGAGAATGTCAAAGCTGGGAGTAAACGACTAGATCTCACTAGCTTTTAGCAGCACCCCCTGGCTGTCCGTCTATGCCACCTGGGCCCAAGATCCCCATCTCAGGTCATTTTGCAGCCTTCAACCTCTGCTGTAGGTATGCCAGTTTCCAGCTCAACTACAGCAGTTACTGTGCCTGGCCATGGGTCCTRCTGATCTGGACTGACCCTCAGACTGACACCTACATCCATCATCACTATGGAGCTGCCCAGAAATCACTCAACTAGGCCCTGACCCTGACAGTCATTACTGGACCTGGCCCTCACCATAAACTTTGTATTGACTTCCCAGCTCGRTCTCAGACCTGCTTCAGCACCAGGAATTTGCTTGTTGATCTGGACTCTTGGTTGAACCCAATTACTATCCATAGGCCTGCCCTGCTGCCTCGTTCAGGGGCAGTGGGATGGCCAGCTGACTGATGAGGCTCATGCCCTTCCAGTTGTGACATCATTCTTGGCTCCTCCCTCTCTATCTCATGGAGAGCAGCTGGCCATTGCTGCATTCAATGCAAACAACTGTTACATTAATGCAAAAGAATGATYAAATTTAAGGTGTTATTCTTAACAGTTAAGGGTTAAGTCCAGAATAGTCTAGGTAGTGTTAATTGCTATAATCTATTTACTCATTTGCTACATGATCCTTCTGRGCATTGTGTTGGTTACCCCACTAGCTGAATCTTGAAATTCATTGTATTTGTATACTAAAATCGCCACTATATCCCATATAAGCAATGGTTTGGAAGAAGGGTCATTGAAAACATATAGCAGGTTAGCAGTCTCAAGGTAAGTGGATATATTTCTGATAGTGTTCAAATGCGTGAGGTACCTATGTATTTCTGTCACATGCACATTCTTTACTGGAGTGTGAACCTATAGAAATTAAGTCAGCAATTGTTGTAATGGGCCACAGATAAGAAAGTGTTCCTAAGGAGGAAGTTATATTACGGTTCTATAGCTGTGCCAAAAGGATTATGCATTTAAGAAAAAAAATAGATTTACTTAATTCTCTACTGGAGATTGCCTTCAAAGTAAGGAGTAGACTTGTTACAGTTAATACTCAAGTCTATACAGGTATGTTTGTCACATGAAAGATGAAAAAAGAAGATGGATGCAGTAAAATGGTCACATTTGACTCAGTCTTTTTGCCTATTGTTAGAGGACTTAATGACATAGCGTTCAGTTTTGGTAAAGTAAGGGATACTGCTGTCACTTCAAATGTTCCGGGTTTTGGAGACTGGCAGATAGAGCTACACTGCAATTTTTTGAAGGGCACAGACAATTAAATTACACCAACTTTTTGTTCAGCAACAATACAAATAAAAATGTTTAAAACAGTGTGGGTTTTCAGTAAAGTTAGTTTTGTTATTTTTAAGGTCTAGATTGAAGAAGGACTATGATGACTTTAAAAGACATCCAGACCATGATAAATTTACCAGAGAATTGTGGAGTAATGATGAAAGTGAAGTTGATTCTGGCAAAGAATCTTTTGCAGTAGTATGCGGTAAATCATCAGAGTCTGCAGAACATATAGAAGTTCCCAAAAAAGATCACTCAGACAATGGTAAGCATTTACTGAAATTCAGTAGCTTGAATTTGATTCAGGAGCTGAATTGAGTTTATTTGGGAACCCAATTTTTCGATGTGAGCTTGTGTCCTACTTTTTACTTTAAATGCTGCTGTGATAATTTCAAAATAGGTTCTGGTGCATATCTGTCAGACATAGACTTGAAGAGGGCAGACATGACCAAGATGAAAATTCTGCTATATTCAAGTGTTTGCCATTTTTTGTGTTTAACTATTTCTGTGATAACTTAGTAGGTCTTTGTGGAATTTACTTTTTGGTGGGTTGACCTTGGCTGGCTGCCTGATGCTCACCCAGCCACTCTGTCACCCCCTTTTCCTTAACAGGGTAGGGAGAGAAAATAATATGGAAAAGCTCAAGGGTCAAGATACAGACAAGGGAGATCACTCACTAGTTGCTGTCATAGTCAAAACAGAGTCACATGAGGAGAATAAATTTATTTTGTTGTCAATTAAAGATAGAGTAGGAGAGTGAGAAACAAATACAAAAGCTAAACCTCCTCCCTTTTACATATCCACCTCCTTCCAAGACTCATCTTCATTCCCAATTCTTCCACCCTTGTCAAGTGGCACAGGAGGGATTGACACTGGGGGTTGAGGTCAGTTCATAACATTTAGTCTCTTCTCCTTTCTCATCCCTGCCCCAATGYGGGGTCCCTCCTATGGAATACAATCCTTCATAGACTGCTCCAGTGGGGGTCCTCTCCATAGGCTAGAAATTTTCAGTATAAGACTGTATCAATGTGGGTACCCCCTAAGCCACAGTTCCTGTCAGGAGCCTACTCCAGTGTGGGCTCTTCATGGGCTGCAACTTCCTTCAAGGCATACTCACCTGCAGTAGAATGGGGTCCTCAAGTGTCTGCAGTATATGTACCTGTTCCATCATGGTCCTCATGGGAGCAGATCAACCTGCTGGATAAACGTTACTGGATCTCAGGGGAATCAATTCCAGTGCCTGGAGCACTACTTKCCCCTCTTTCACTGATTTTGGTGTCTACAGGATTGTGTCTTTACATTTTTTCCTCACTCCACTTTGTCACACTCTTCTGCAAAGCATTATCCATGAGACATCACCAGCTTGGCTGACAGGCTCAGCCATGTCCTGCAGTGGATCTGTTTTGGAGCCAGCTGTCTCTGGCACAAGGCAGTTCCTGGTCTCTCTCCTCATAGAGGACCTGCTGCAGCCCCATGCAACCAAAACCTCAACACGTTGGCCCCTCTGTCCACCTGGCACACCTACCTACACTCTCAGCCCTCCTATCACTTCATGCATCCCCTGCTTACTGGCTAGTCCAGCTTGATGCTCAGTGTGAAATGTGACATTCACATCTTTGTCTCACAGGCGTTCCTGACTCACAAATCCACCTGTTAGGCCAGCCCTAGACCCTCCTGCTCACCAGCTAGTCCGGCTTAAGTTTGTCAGTGAATACACACTGAATTTGGGGATATATTGATATATTGACCMCCCCCAGCAGCTGGCACCAGACCCAAAAGGCTGTGAACTCCCACAGTGGTCCTTTGCAGCTCCCCTTACCTTTACATATTGCTTCATGGCATAGCTGTACCAATTCCCTCACCCCTTCCAGCCCCATTTCCAGGATCTCCCCTGGTTTGTAATTGTATTAGGTGCAAAAAGTTGATCTTCCAAGAGGAATCTGCAGTTTCCTGATAGCCCATCAATTGGTGTGATTGGTGAAGTTGTCTCTTGTCATTGTCTCCATTTTTGTTTTGTTAGATCTGCGTCTCTRTATTTTTCCTGGCTTTTCTCTTTTTCCCCTCAGTATAACCTTGCAGGAATATGCATTCTCATGCTCTCACATACCATTATCAGTGGTCATCATGGGAATGACCAGGTTTGGTTTTCCTCACTGTCTCCCATTGCTGGTTAGGTTTTAGTCCCTGTATGTTCTTGTTTATTACTTTCTCCTTTTCTTTTTACCCCCCTTTTCTATTGAAAAGGTCCTTGATCAGATGTCCTTAAAAAAAATTAGAGATTTCCTTCCACGTACCTTTACTCTTGCAAACTAGCATATTGCCTTTAGCTAGACACTGTAAAACTGTTTTATAGGGATATTAGTTGCAAACATGTAAAACACAGTTTCTCTTTTAATATCCTTGCAGATGAAATGAAACTATTAGAGATGAATTTACCTGCAGGAAAAAACAGAATGCTGAAAAAAGAATCAGCTTCTAAAGAAATACAGAAGACACTGTCCAAATGCATTAAACGACAGTTCAAGCAAAGTAGTTGTCTGGATCAAAGCAGTGATGAGCTTTCACCAAGGAAGAAAGCTAAGCTGAGCACTAATGAGGCTGTGGACCAGAGTTCAGAAAGTAGCCTGCAGTCAGGTAGTTGTATGACTGAGCCAAAACAATTTGAAGGGTCAACTCTAGAGYTGTTTTCCTTGACAGATCCTTCAACATCAGCATCAAACTTTCTGAAAGGGACCAAACCCATCCAGGCATTGATTGCCAAGAATACTGGGAACAAAGTGACCTTAACAAATCAACTGTTGCCTACTGCAGGCATAAACATATCAACTTCTGAAAAGTCAGTTTTACCAACTTCAGAATCATCATTGATCAAACCAGCACTGCCCTGCCAGGCCAATTCAAAGACTCCTTTACAAATGGTATACAAAATGCCAAATGGCCACTGTGTACCSATAGACGTTCCCAACAGCTCAGTGAAAATTCAAATGCAAGCTATGATGGATCCTAAAACTGGAGAAAAAGTCATGCAACAAGTTCTTATTTTACCTAAGAATTTTCTTCTTCAGCAGAAGGAAGAAAAAAATGCATCCAAGGACATTCAGTCACTACAACAAAAATCACTTGAGATGCATTGTACATCTTTACCAAAAATGTCCAATGTCAGTGTTCTGGTAACAGGCCCTGCAAATGTCACTCAGTCACCCACTACAATTAGCAAGAATAGTACTCACTCGTCACCAGTGACTGGTCCCATGAACACTATACAACCATTGCCTGAAGTAACTTCGGCAGATAGGTTACTTTCATCAGCAGTTAAGGTAAGGCAAACTGAAAATAACAAAATCAAGACTACAGTTTCGACTCCTACATTGCCTGTATCTGTGGCTTCACCTACTCTCTCTGCAGCTAGCCAGTCCTTGACACCAGCAACAGCATTAAGTGCATCTACAAACACTGATTCTGCCTGTCATAGTCTTGCACCACAACAGCAAGYTGACTCCCTTGAAACTAAGCAAGAGCTGAAGACGGTGTGTGTACGAGAATCGCAATCTATTCTGGTCACAACACGAGGCGGAAACACCGGAATTGTTAAAGTGCAAACAAACCCAGATCAGATTTCACCTAGTAGTTTATGTTCTAGTTCAGTTTTCACTTATGCATCTCAACTTCAGGCCTTTCTTGTTCCAAAAACCACTGCAGTATCGTGCTCTAGTGTTCCACCGGTAGCAACAGCCACATCTGGTCTCTCACATACTGGACAACCRTCTCCTTCTGGATTTGTCCCCTCAACAGCTTCCTCTATCAACATTCCAGCTCTCCATGCTGATTTTACCAAGGCAATGGAGAAAAATATCAAATTCACACAACAGCAGCCAACTGTTCGGGACGCTTCGAGTCAAGTAAGAGAGCACTCCCGCCATGTGTCTTCTTTATCCTCCATTTCATTAGCTAGTAATTTGGTATCTGCAACTCCAAATCCAAACAGTCCTGTTAGTGTGACTAGCCTTGGACAAAGTAATTCTGTTAAGACACCAAACTCTTCTGTGCAGCATCAAGGGGATACTAAAACCAAAACACAATTTATTACACAATCTGAGCCTAATTGTGCAACAAATGGAGATTTAATCAGTGGTACTGCAGTCCAGAAATTTGCATTAATCACAAATCCAACTATTTTATCTCCCTCTGGGGCATCAGGGGTCAATATTATACCCTCTCCAGCATCCACTGCTGTTAATGCTCAGAAGCTAGTTCTTATTAACACACAAATTGCCAATGGCACATCAACCACCAATCTAGTTGCAGAGTCATTGAAACAGAATCTTCCTTCTTCCCTAACGAAAACCCTTGTAAGTGCCACAGAGCAACCACAGTTGGTTTTGATCCCATCTACCATAGGAGCACCAGTCAGAATTAATTCATCACCAACTATTGCTCAAGTAAAAGATGTGAAAATTGGATTAAATATAGGTCAAACTATTGTAAATACTAAAGGCAGTCCACAGGAGGCCCTACCAGTTAATATTTTGAACTCTGGCATTTCTAAGGGAGAAGACAAAATGAGCGCAGCCTTGAGCCCATCCTTGACAAGTAGTACTGTGGTTCCTGTTCCAAGTTTCATTATGTCACCTAATGAATCTGTATGTGTTGCAACAAAAGCTGTAAATGCCTTTACAGTAACAACAGCAAATGCATGTGTAGAATCTGTTTCAGTAACATCAAGTGGCACTTCCTCTGGGACACAGCCTACTGTCTTGATTGATGCCAATGATCCCACAAAAATAAGGCCAGTTCTGGGTAATCGACTTTATACATCAAATACTGGAAATACTGTGGGTATATCAACTGTAAAAACAGGACATCTTGCTTCATCTGTGCTGATTTCAACACAGCCAACAGTATCTCCACAAAGTTTAGCATCTGCTCTGCAATTTCCAGTCATTAGCTCACCTGGATCTGCAGGCACCCCTCACAAGGTGTTACATACAGTTCCTCAGTTGGCAGCAGYTCCAGCTCCTGTTCCAGTACCAAAAAGCCAGTTGCCCACACTGGTTCAGTTTCAGTCATCAGGAATTTCAGCTGCTGTGTCAAACCATGCAGGTATTCACAAACCTCAGAGTGTGTTGCCCCCTCCATCACCAAATACAGGTGAAGGCATTAGTTTTCCCAATTTTTCTGCCCTACAGTGCCAGCAGGTGCCTCCCAGTACAGACAAGCAAAGTAATGCTTGTACTTGTGCTTCTACTTGTGTTCAGATGTCTGAAGCTTCACCACCTGTAACAAGCAAAACAGGAGGTCAGTTCAATGAACCTTCCATTCAACAGAAAATAGTCATTAATACCTGTATGCCTTTGGCACCTGGAACTCAGATAATGATTAATGGTACTCGTTTTGTTGTTCCACTGCAAGGCCTTGGAGCTGGCAGCCATGTTCTTCTTCTCTCCTGTAATACGAAACAGACTCCTTTAACTGTTAACCATGGTCAAGAGCCTCAAGGTGTACCAACTGTTAATCCAATAACCTCGAAAATCATCCTAGCACCAAGTCATTCATTAAGTTGGCAAATACCAAAACATCCTTTGAAAAGCTCTACAAAAATTGTGAACTCTTTTGGAGCTGCAGATGCTTTACCTGTTGTACATGCAACACCCCAGATATTTAGTGCTCCAGCTAGCTCATGTACTCCATTGTCTGCGGGAAATCTGTCTGTATCTTCAGTGGCAAAATCTCCTGTTAATGTAGCTACATCTTCTGTTTCTGCTGTTCATCCTCCAAATTCTCATTTACCAAGCAGCACTTCAATGTTTCACTTAGACACTTCTATCAAAAAACTGTTGGTCAGTCCAGAGGGAGCCATATTGAATGCACTACATACTCCAGCACCAAAAGTTTCTTCCCTGTCTTCATCACTGCTTCCTGTTGTTGTTTCCACAAGTAGAAATCCTACCACTGTCTTCCCTACATCTCAGTCATCTTGCCTTGATAAACCTGACAAAGCTGCATCCTGAATTTACTGCAGATGAGCCACTTTGAAATTCTGGGGCATTCTTCAAACCTTGGAAGTTGTAACTATTGAGTTATTTCTTACAGTGTTTTAAACAGTTGATTTATTCCATATTACTAAGGTTACAGTTCTTAGCTGTTTACCTGTGGGGATTTGAAGGAAGAAAGACTTCAGTTTGTCAGAAATTTTCGGAGAGTTCTCTAATAAAAAACTCAAAAATGACCAATGAGTTCATGAAACAGTTTGGAGAAATCTCACKTTTTGCACATGCTCCATCTTATATTATGGACTGTTTGCCAGTGTGTTTATGACAGTATATATTCCTTTTTTATTTGTCAAATTTATTTTTGACTTGTTTCTTTTAAAAAAAAATTATGCATTGTAAAAATGCGATCTATAGTATAGGATTGTACATATTCCTGAATTCCTAAAAACCTGTGCTAAACAATATGTACAAAGAACTATGCTGTCTTATTTATGTTTTGTTTACATAATGTATAGTTTTTTAAGTATTTTAGTAAATTTGGACCAGTGTACTGTTTAGCAACAATGCAGGAGAATCTGCATGTAATAAATCAAGTTGCTGTACTGCTTTGTGTTGGCAGTAGTTAAAAATATGTGGATCTGGGAGAATACATGTGTGTGTGTGTGTGTATTTATATATATACACATATATACATATATATGTATGTACATACACATATATATACATATATATGTACATATATATACACATACATATTTCTTTTGGGATATGGTAGAATGACATTATTTAATCTCTTCAGTTCTTCTCTGATTTTACATTTCACGTGATTTCACCAGATTTGGAAGGAAGGCCTCCTTATTGCTCTTCATGATAATAGGGCAGGATAACACATACTTCATCCATTCTTAATGGTTTGGTTGTATTGCCTAAATAACTCCAGTGAAGTGTTAAGGCTACAAATGGCTTCCTAGACACCAGTGTAAGTCACACTGATTGTTGTTAAGGACTACCATGCTTTGTCTCAAAGCTCAAAAGATCTGTTGAACAGTTCATTTTTCTCTGTTTTACAGTCCTGTATGCATTTCCACATATCTGGTAACTGTATCAAGGTCACTCACTAATCTTCCCTCTAGTCATAACAAACTACCCATTTGTTACACTGGTCATGCTTTCTACATCTGTGTGTTTTCTTTAGCTTGTCTGGAAGGAGACAGACCTTCTTTAGGTCTATCTGGAAGGAGGCTGCTAAAACATCACACAATATTAAAAGAAGCTTTATTAGTGCTTTGAATGGGGATAATTCACATATTGCATAAACCTTCCTTTTTTTATACAGTGTATTCAGTATTTATTGACTTAGTTCAGCATTTGATCTGAYAAAGCCTTTGGGTTTTCTGCAGATTTGCTGAGTTCACAACTGCCTGCTGCAGTGCTCATGGAGATATGTTTTTTGATATCTTTTGTGGTTTTACATAGAGAGAAAGGGTGCCCATCTTATGGAAGATGATGATTTTAGAATTGTAGTCTTCGTACGTGTTGGATTTTTTGTGGAGTTTGTTGGTTTGGGGTTTTTAGAAACTAGAAGCAAAGATTTCAGAAAAGCTTATGAATTATAGTTGCCTTTTAAATAGCTGTGACTTCAAAGGGGATAAGAGCTTACATATCTGTATTTAGCAGTGTTAGATGAGTTTCATAAAGATGAAGCTTCAACCTTGCTCCTCAACCTATTGAATTTTCTACTTCCCTTCTCCTTTAGCTGTACACAGTTTGGCAGTTCAGTTATTGGGTTGAGGAACAGGACCACATCTTACTCCCTCTTTGTCGGCTGCCCTGTAAATGGTTCTGGAATATAACCTGGTAACTATTTAGCTAAAGTTCTGGGAAAAGGGGGGGAAGAAAGGCTTGTGCCTTCTGCAGAGGACGTTTCCTTTTGCACTAACTAAAAGAACTGCATTGGGAAATTGCATCTTTCTGGATCAGATATCTCCATCTTACCTGAGCGCTGGGARAGATGGAAGCTGTCAGTTTTGGAATGAAAGAAGGTTTTTTTAAATTTAGAGAAAGCTACCTGCTGCACATGTCCTACTTCTCATTAAAGGTGTTCTGTAACTGATTTTGCAGACATCTGGTAGTAATGGTTCTGCCTGCCAGAGTTTACAGTACTAAGGATTTTTAAGTCTGACTGCATTTCACAGTTGAATGCTGCAGGTGATTTTTCCAGCAGAGGGAGATGACAGAGAATGACAGTTTCTTCATGGACATTTTACATGTTCTAAAACCATACATACCAGCAACTCATTTTCTTTCACTTGGTTGAACCTTGGAACTCACTTTCTTGAATTTTTCTCTTTTTGCAATGTTTTTTTCTCTTTTTTTTTTTATTTTTTATTTATATTTACTGTAGAGTGAGTTGTCTACATTGTTTGGAAAGCTCAAGACTAGGTTCTAGTATTGGAGATGTTCTTGATGGGAAAAAATTCTTGCATGACATTTTTCTGTGTGCTAATGTAGTAGAAAGATGTATGCTATAATTGATTCTAATAAAGGGAAAAGTTAGAAAAGTTGAACTGAGGAACTCAGGACTTGAGTAACTTGCTTGAATGATTTCCAAGAAATTTTCTGAATTAATATAATAATATTTTATGATTTTCATAAATATTTTATAATTTGGCAGACATAAACTTTATAACATGAAAAGTTTGATTCAGTTTGATGAGASTTTTCATACATTTTTATTCTCTGCTAGACATATGTTCACATTCCAAATCCTGTTTGAGAAAGACTTGAGACTGCTACGTAATGGGCTTGCAACATTCATTGCATAAACCCAAACATTAGTAATTTTTGTTAATAAAATCCCAATTCTCAATACTCCTGTCTGATAATATAAATGTCAGTCAGAGATAAGCCTTTTTTTCAAATGAAAGTAAATACCCATTGACAATTTGCTATGTACCTTTTGCTCTTTACCAAAAGTGTAGTGCTACCATTAGCACAAAAAGTGGATTATATTCAGACAGAATGAAAAAGCAGAACTGCCTGTATCTTGACTTGAAGTTAAAAACACATTTAATGAAGCATATAAACATAGAAATATAAATCAACCTTTTAAGAAAATACGTTTCACTTTTCAGAGCTTGTAAAATGCCTTGCTTTTAGACTCCATCAGATATTTTATACAGGTGTGCATATGCTGTATCACATGCAAAATTTCAGGTTTATTAACGACTTTGAATATTTTGAATTACATCCTTCTATTTACTTGAACGGAAATGTTCTGCACAATGATTTTGCTTTGCTAGGAGTAGAAAACTGCATTAACATTGCTTCACTGTTCAAACCCCCATGTGTGTGATGCCATTTTCTTGTAGGGATTCTGCTACACTAGAAACAATAAAATTTCACAAATCTTAGGCATCATAGAAGTGTCTATTCAAACCAAGTCATTCAAATGTGTACTGATTTCACTGTGTGACATAGCAAAGGGTTCAATATGTAAAGGGAAGCAAAAATTCTCCTGCTAACTGAGTGTAGAGAAACTAATCTGTTTCATGGGAGTGGGTCAGAAAATTACTGAAAGTTATCGTTTGAAGGGTGTCCATGGCCACCACAATGTGTGTGGTTCATAGTTGGTTTTGCTTATACTTTGTGGTAGCGCAGAATTTTAGTAGCCTGAATTAATTTTAAAGTAAATTAATGATTTTCATTAAGGCATGGATGTTTGTTATGTTTGTTAAGGAATGTTTCCTTTAAAAAGAATGGCCAGAGGTGCTCACAAAGACTTCATCTCATGTAGACTGCTCCTTACAAGCTGCACCTAAAATGAGTTTAATGGCTCAAAGTAAAATTAATAAAAAAGATTAATAATGCAGCATCAGATATAAGGTCCATCTATCCTATTATCATGGCCATCTATCCCAGCATCACCTAGTCTCTTGAAGCAGTCAACAGTAGCATTCCAAAAGAGCCCAGTAAGAGGCTTGAATATGCTTTTAGTATCCACTAATGTGTGGGCCAGTCTTCTTCACACAGCTGTGATTTTTTTCAGTTTAATAGCTTTCGGCGTATTTCTCTTGATGAGGTACACTAATTCTTTCAAGAATTCATGCAAGCCTGTAAAAAAACTATTACCATGCASAGCATCTACTGGTAAAGAGTATGTAAAGAAATCTCCTTTTTGTTTTCCAAACCTGTCATCTGCTAGTTTCATTTGATGCAAATAATATTTATACTGTAAGATACAATAAGCCTTTGCTCTTTGTTATTTTTTTCATGTGGCCTATGTAGACCTTTGCCATGTTTGTTGTCTCTTTTCTAGAATAAAGAGAAATCGTGAATTCAATTATTTCTTTCAGTGAAGTAATCAGTTGCTGTTATTGCTGTGTATATATTTTCAATTTTACTATATCCTGGAGATATGGTATCAGGTGCATATTATGAAAGCACTATGATCTATTCAGCAGTGTGTTGATGATTTTCCTTTCATAATTATTATTTCAATGTTGCTGGATTGGTTTCTGCCTATTGTTTAGCCTCATACTAACTTTTTCATAGAAGTATCAATTGTAAACCACCTTCACATCAGTATCAACTCAATTATCCTACAAAACTATACCACTTGCAGAATATTGTAGCTGTAAAGATACGATCTTTAAACGAGGTTATTGAAACCACTGCAAGTCTGGCACTCCCTAGTTTGCTTGGTTTAACTCTCTAGAAGGTGTAAAAGGATAAACTGCTCTAATGATTTTGAACAGGCTGCTTTTTTAATGTCATTATTTTTGTGTATAGGGTACAAGATAAGGTCTCTATATAGTCATYTAATACGTATTGGCATCCAGATAAAGATTTTTTAGTTGTCGAAGAAGCCACTTTGTGAATGTCAGACAGAGTAACGATATTTTAAGATATTTTGCTTGAAACTACGGTAGCATAAAAGCAAACTTTAACATCCTGATATATCTTGATGTATTTTCTTCTTTTCTCAAAATATGGAATTGTTTGGTCAGTAATCAAACCTGGATGTCTTGCATAAACTTGGAAGCCAGGATACTTCATTGTTTCATATGTGACTGGTCCAGAAGTTCTTCAGAAAGTTGGTGTTCTTACAGTATTTTATTACAATCTCAGCTGAGTTAAATGAAAATGGTATGTAAAAGCAGTGTAAAGAAAGTGTAAAGAAAGTGTAAAGAATGTAAAGAAATTGCTTATACTATTTCTTGATACAGTGTTTGTTACACAGAAGATCTATTAAAATGTGCATAAATATGATTTTCCACCTTTTTGCAGATGAAGATAATGAAGTTTTGAGTTCTCATAGCAACATGAAGGAACTGGGAATAGAATCCTTGGTCCCCTGACTTCTTCCAGCATCCCCTCCATAACTAAAGGTTAGATACCTAGATTACTGCTTTATCTTCCCCTATTCTAAATTTTTACAATAAAGAAAAAATTATTTGGAAAATGCAATTATTTTCAAGAATGTGAGGAGCATTGACAAACAGAATTTATAAAAATTAAATAGCAAAGGAAAGGAAGATAATAAAAAATAAACTGATTTTTGTGATTGTCTTCAGGCTTTAGAGCTTTGCTTGTCAATGCTGATGTCATAAAAAGAATACAATATACTCCTTAAATTAGTAGTTCATATTGATTCTATCTGATAAATAAGTATAAAATCAGACTGTTTTGGTTGTCAAGAGGTCATTGGCATCTGGTACCATTATATACATTGAGATCTGTCCATGTAAAGTGCTGTTATTTGTAGTTATTCCTCACTCTTTCTTTTAATCACGTGCAGCAGTGAAATTGAATACTAGAGAGAGATTAGTGACTGGGTATTACTATGCAGCCATGGGCTGTCTTCCTTATAATAAAGGAAGAGTAGTATCATGATGGATTCTGCTTACACAGTATAAAAAGCAGGTATTTTTAGTATTACAATCAATTTTAGCTGCTGGGAAGGAGGGATTGCTAATAACTATTTTTAAAAAACCTTGTGAATTCATATTAGCAACATACCAGTACTGAAATTACAGTAGTTTGTTTGAGGCTTGTCTGGACAGTATTCTACAGTTCAATTAGATGTTACACCTTCAAAATATTGTWCTTGCCAGTGGAATGCTTTGTGCAGTGTGATCTTAGAACTAAAAGTGGGAGAGGCCTTTCTGAAGTATTTGCCTTCTTCCATGGCTGAAGAAATTGATGGAAAACGAAACCTTTTCATTGAAAGAGGCCATGTCTGAAAGTTAATTTCATACTTAAGCACATGAAATGCAAGCGATGTGGCTGGTGCAGCAACCCTGTCCTTGTATGAGCTGTACCTTGGACTCAGCATTTCACTCACTGTAGTGGCCAGTAGAGAATGCTTAGTAGAAAAAACTAAGAAACAGATGAAGTATGAGTTAATTTTCCCAGTATGTATAGACGCTCTCTTACAGTAATTCCAGAAGAATTGTGTAAACTCAGCCTGAGCTTGTCTGTGCCATGAAAGGGTGGATTTTGCAACTAAAGAGTCAGGTACTGGAAAAAGGTGAACAGTAATTAAGAGAAGCAGAGCAGAAAAAACATTGATATAAAAGCATAAAACTGCTTCTCCATTTTAAGAAGTGGTAAGATCCTGTTAAACATCAGAAGTTCTAAATGAGGACTTGACCAAAATTGTTGTTACGGCCAAAATCCAGGAAGTGAAGCTCTCGTGGGCTACACATAYTGGGAATTGCAAATGTGAGAAAGACAGTAAGTCTGTGTCAATACAAAAAATGTTCAGGTTGAGTTTCCTGGAGATAGAGAAATAGGATTAATTTATTTCAAGACAGACATCTGACATATTTTAATCCTTGCAAGGATTTCTCTATAGGAGATTAATATTCATGCTTACCATATGATTTTGTTGTTTTAATGCAAATTCTGAAGCAATTCCAAGGTTTTCCTGAGTATGGCTACCAGGTGACAGTGCTAAAATTGCTCCTGAAAACAACTGCAGAATCAAATCTAGCACTGAACAGTGTTTTAAAAGGGCAACTGTTTTGCTGCAGAGTGTCAGGAGCAATGAGTTCTTTGGGGTGTATATGATGCTATGGAGAAAGAGAAATCAATTACTTTTTCCAAGGTAAGTGGGAAAGAATTTGATAGAATTTGGAAGATTACACCTTTTTCTTAAGAAAATGCTTTTCAACCAAAATGAGTCCAATTGTTCCCCTTATAGCTGCAAGAATGCAGCTGATGGTAAGGCAAATTGAAAGAAGAGTTGTGAAGGAGGAGGGCTGCTTTTCTATGTAAGCAGATAACATAGCAAATATGCAGCAGAGAATTTTCTCCCATCCAGAGATGGAAGCTAGCAGAGTTGAAAAGACCTTAACAAAACTAATAATGAAAGACTGAACTATTTATATTAGGCAATCCTTCCTTGTTTTTACTGATTTGAACTCAACTGATGTGGACACATGTATCTCTCAGGAAAGGAGCAAATAAAGCACGTGGTCCAGACATGTAATCGGGGCTATACTAAAATAGCTTGAAAATGTGAAGGCACATGTGCTGCTCAAGCATTGTTCAGATTTTCACCCATGTGAGTGGGTTTGGACCCACTGGAGTTTGGACCTATCCCATGCCAAGAGCTTTCTAGGGGAGCAAGAGGAGGCAATAACTGTGTGTTATATTTGTAACTTTAATGTCAAAAGTGTTGGTACCATGGATTATACATTCTGTCCCTTTTCCTCTAGTTAAATAGAGCCCAGTAGTCTCTGGTACTTTTTTTTTTTTTTTTTTTTTTTTTTTTTTTTTTTTTTTGATGAGTAAGTATCGTAGAATCACAGATTCAGAGAGTGGGTCAACTGAAAGGGACCACAGAGGGTCAGCTGGTCCAGTCTCCCTATTTCAAGCAGGGTCATCACAGACCACATGGCACAGGATTGCTTCAGATGGTTCTTGAATACTTCCAGTGAGGGAGACTCCACAGCCTCTCTGGACAMTCTGTTCCAGTGTGAGAGATGGGATCCAGTGTGATTTGAGAGATGGTTCATGGTGGATGAGGATGAGGTGGCCRAGCCTTTCTCTTTCCTATTGCTTTGAACACAGGCTGTTCGGAACACCGCTACCCCCCAAAATACAGTCTTTTGTGTTGACACACAATCTAAAAGTAGAATCTATGTGGACAAACATCTAGAAGGGTTAGATTTTTACAGCAAGTTCATTTTGTTCATTAGAAACCTAAGGCAGCTGCCTTTGAACCAAGGACATTTTGGAAGGAAAGGAAAGTAAAGTGAAAACTGGAGGTTCTCTAAGGATGCAAAATATGGACAATCAATTCCAAAATGGACACAAGTGCTAGGTTTTAGCAGGCAGCCTGTATGGGATGTGTAGATAGTAGCTGTAGATAGCTTTTTAAACTTTATACTGCTTCTAGTTTACCTTTATTACTGTATGTAACGCTCGTTGTGGATGTGTGTCCAAAGGAACAGTGGAAATCTTCAAGCACTTTTCAGCTCTAATGGGCAGTAAAATATGTTTAATGAAATTGCATGAACACACAACAACCTTTCAATTTTGTTGCACAGTTTAATATGCAGTCAGCAGAAAAGGACAAGTGAATAAATGCTGCTTCTCCAAAGATGAATAAACTCATTAACCTTTTATGTAAGAAGTGAAAAGTTTGCTTTTTTAAAGAAAAAAATAAGTACTCTTTTATCATGTGAGTACATTGACATAACACAAACAAAGCAATGGATATTTCACCGATACTAGACATAAATATGAATCAAAATACTTCACTGAAAAATTACAAGCAATATGGCTAATACTAATACAGTTCTTAGGGCCAAGCTAATATACATATATCCCCATCTGTAACAGGAGTTAAGCCAAAAGAGAATGCTGAGGTAAATGTCAGTGGATTGTCCTAGCAACCACCTGCAAATGCCAGTCATGTTTCATTTGACTAGTGAGACTCCAAAAAAAGTGACTTCTTCCTATGGAAAGTTTGTGGTACTTTCTTCTATCTTGTATCTGTGTTTTCTTAATGAGCCATCAGCCAAATTCTGAAGTGTACCATTACTGGATATAGAGCCAGGTTTGAAAAATGGAATTTGCAACGGTATTGCGAATGAGTGCTGAAGTTTACACCTATTTAATAGAGTTCTCTGTGAAGCTCTATTTCATGGTCTTATTTTAATGTACTAAAATCTGAGACCACTGTCTAACTGTGTCTGTAAAGCAAAAATACCGTTTTCACAGGGAGAAAAAAAAGAGGATTTTCTGAAAATTAAGGATAGGTTTCCATGAGGGCTCATCTATCCTTTAAGTATTTATAAATTCAGGTCAAAGTTTAATTGTTCCAGCTCTGGCTGCTGAGGATTTCTAGCAATTTGACCTTATGTAATTCTACAAATAAATTAATATTTCTACTTCATTGATGTTAACTTCCTCATGAGCTTTTGCAACAGCTGGTAATATATTAGTTCTGACATTACTAAAAATATGTGGGATCAAGTAAAGCTTTTTGAACTGTAAGCATTTTAACTCTTTATAGAAATAATCTCTATAGCAATTAATTTTTTTTCTTAGAATGAATGCATATGTGAGTTCATTCCACTTTAGCACTACACCGTCTTTGACTAGAGCAGAGAATTGCAGAGCACAGAGTTGCTAAAGATATCAGCCTCAAGCTTTAGCTTATCATCCTGCAAAAARCTTAGTCAACCATTATGTTCTGCATCTCTAGTGCTTAGCAGCTATAAACTGGCTTYTAAAAAATATTTTTCGTATGTATTCTTCCTGTTACTAAACAGTTCCACAGTTTTTTTCCTGACAAGCAGATATTGAAAGTGACATTGGTAAGACGGCTTTTTAGGTTAAAATACCTCTCTACGTTTCTAAATAAATATATCAACTAAATTTATAAAAACATATGGGTGGAATATAACCTTTCACAGCAATTACAGATATTTCTTACATTACAACAATTTTACCAATCAAGATAAACATTTTATTTAAAAAAAAAATTTAAAAACCGGCTTTATTATTTATCAAAATATATAGGGTTTATGCTTGGCAAGTAAATGTGCCTTGTGTTTAAAACTGGTTTTGTTTTAAGGTGTTTGTATTTGCATATTTGATGACAAAGAACTAGATTCTTTTCTTATAGCAGTTAATAATTGCTTTATGACATTAGTTTTCTTCTGTAACAACTTTTGATTTGAATGAATGTTGTACAGTTTTAGCTGCCTGCTGCTGTGAGCTATYAGGCCTTTTGTACAAATTTGTTGATCTGCATATAATCTTAAGTAATAATCTTGCAAATAAGCAATAACAAAAAGGCTAARCAAACAATAACTATCAAATGTGTCTAGCAAATTTATGCATATAAATATGCTTTGTTTTGTATTATTGCTAGTGTTCTGGCAAGCTGGGAAAATTAACACCTTGGAATCGGCTGTCTTCTGTATTCTTCAAGAAAAGTGGTTTTCCTGCATTTTCTTATATAGTTTTGTCATGTTAGAAACAAATTACATGTAAAGCTTTTTATTTTCAAAGTTCTTTTGCTTTCTCACACGACTGCCACAAGGAAACTAAAGGTGGTCTCATTATACCAAATCACAGGTAGATTGATCTTTTTTAAAACAGGATTAATTGATTACAGGTAGATAAACAAGTGATGTGAAGTCAAAAAGTGTTGTAAAACAGTCACTTTTTTTGAAGTTAATTTAAAAACTGCTGTTGAGGAAAACAGTCTGTAACAGGACATGGTTTTGCTCATTGTACATCACATTCTAAGGAATAGTTTGGGGTGGTTTTTTTTTCTTGCTTTTTGTTTAAGAAAGGGACACTAAATGAGGAAGGTGAACACAACAGTGCCATCACTTTTTACTCTGATTCATACTGAATAGTATGTAATTACAGATCTGTGTGGACCTGTGAAGTATTCAAGATGACCAGAGCATAAYGTATTAATCTGACCACAATAAGTGAAATATTTAAAAGCACATTCAGAATTATTAAGGCATTTTAAGGACCAGTTCTGTGAATTAAGTGAGAATACTTTTCAGCAACTGCTAATGAAAATGTGTTATTTTCTTTCATATGATTTTAGCTTTAAGAAAGTTAGGTATGTGCAGGAAATTAAGAGCAAGCATGGAAAAGGAAAGTCGGTATGTTTAGTGTTTAAATTTTCATGTTATCATGGTGAATAAGGTGGTGGTGATTGATCTGCAGCAATTTTGTCATAAGCTGGTGGAGCATCAGGAACCTATGGTAAGGAAAATAGGTGTGAAAGATTAAAAAAAAAAAAAACGAACAGTTGAGGTACAAGAAAAATGGCAAGAAAATTACATAAAACATGCAGCAAAGTATTTACCACCATATTAGATACAGTTCTACGACTTAAAGTACCTGAGCTGGTTCATTGTGTGTATTTTCAAGGTTACTTTTTTGGTACAGTGTTTTTTGGTTTTGCATCAGATTCACTTCATTGCTATTGTTAACCAAAGAGAGGATTTCCAGTGTTGTGAAGTCAGGAATATTTTTCTTACATAGGTGGGGTATAATTCAAAGAAATATTGAAGCTTTTCTTTAAGAGTTTTAATGGAGGCACTTTGTCTTTTTTCTAGTGTTAAAAACTTGAGCATCTTATTTAAAATTATTAGTCTTTTCTCATTTCTAAAGCAATTTAATCACACCTATTTATATATACTTGTCACTTAATTTACCTTTTTGAAAATTGAAAGTTTAAACATTCATCTTTCCATAGTGATTAGAAGAGCTAACACTTTGAAGTTTTGTAATGTTCCCTGACAATGCTTGTCAGAGTATAGTGTAACAGACACAATCCATTTGTTGTTTGCCAGAATATCAGAAAATCTRTTAGAGCAATGCTTGGGTTTTTTCACTATATTTCACCATTCAGGTGTTGCATCATTTTAATAGATTGCATAATGATCATACAACTTAAGAATAGATGTAAATGAAAGAAAATAATTTTTTAAAATAAATACTCTAACTAGAAGAGTTTTAAAATTGTAAAAGTTTTTCCCAGTGCAAATTTTTCAAAATACTACTTTGTTAGTTGGTGTTGAGATATTGATGATCCAATCTATGAAACCACACACCAAGGAAAAAATCATCAAGTGCCTGTTTAACAATATTGTTTCACCATTTAGTCTTACTAAATTTTAAGTAAGTGAGTTCTTGAGTTGCAACTTACCACAGAACTTACCACAGAATTAAAGTCGTTGTAGTCCTGCAGAGCCATTTTGCAGTCCAGGGGTTCTCTCTCACCTACCACGTTTCGTATTGTGCTCACACTAAAGCTTTTGCTCTGTGACAGATCATAAAAATGGGGAAGTTGAAAAGAAGAGACTGTGAAGTTGGAGCAAATTTTGTATAATTTAAAATTTGACAGCAGATTTACAGTGTGWATTAGAATCTCGGGTTAGGGCCAGACACAATGCAAGTCAAAATTTCATGTTATTGTGGTGAATAAGGTGCTGGTGGCTGGTCTGTACCAGAATGTATGTCATTTCTGGAGCTGGTGCCTCTGTGTTGGCCATCTGACTCTTTCCCTAACTATGCAAGAGGCTAGTATGGAAAATGTGTATGCAATTTCTTGCAATTTASCTAACATTTTTGCTGTCTCTACTGAGACATACTTTCTCTCCGGTGTAATCCAATTACATTGCCAGAAAAATAAGGTGTCACATATTTTAGGTCCAGGACTGATGCAGGAACTCACATCTCATGTACCTGAACGCCTGCTCCTTTTTATGCCACCCATTTTTTTTCCTTCATCTCCAACCTTTTTGTTTTCCATTTTTCCAACATTTTTTGCATATATTCTGTACCAGTTGTCCCCTAGCAAAAAAAAAAAGCCTAAGAAAAACATGATTTTCAAAACCAGAAAGCAACAATCTGCAATGAGAAGGAACTGAAAAGCTGGTTGTGCTTTTTGCCGGGATATACAAAGCAGGTATTTAGTTTGACTTTTGAAGGAGGTTTTTTGAGTATCACCTTCATTTTTGCAACACAGCACTGTGAAAGTTCAGGTTTTGTATGTTCTGCCAGTTGATATATGAATTGGATAGATAACTGGAAAGGGAACAGGACAAAGTTATCAGAAACAGCAAATAAATGGATTTGCTGACTTGGATGAGAGCTTAGCTGAGTTTTTAAATCCCAAATAGTTACTTATATCTTCTTCAAAATACTAGGATAAGTAAAAGATACTTACTGTAAAACATATATTTGGATAAAGCTTTGTCCTGATTACAGCTAGAGTAGAGTTCGTTTTCTTTTTAACAGCTGGTACAAAGTTTTGTTTTGGATTCATTAGGAGACTAATGCTGATAACACAGTGATGATTTGGTTGTTGCTCAGTAACTTTTACTCTAAGACAAGGATTTTTCAGTGGCTCATCCTCTGCGACTGAGCAAGTGCACAAGAAACTTGTGGGGCTCTTGGCTGGGACACTTGACCTGAACAAAGGGATATTCCACACCAGAGAATATCATGCCCAGTATATAAATGAGGGATTTGGCTGGGAGGGGCCGATCATTGCTCATCAGCCAAAGGTAGTGGGAAATTTGTTCCTTTTGGGTTTTACTCCTCTCTCACCTTTTCATTATTATGATTTGTAGTAGTAGTAGTAGATGATTATATTTTGTTTCTATTATGGAACTGTTCTTAACTCAAGCAGTTCACCTTTTCTTTCCAATTCTTCTCCATACCAGGTTGGCAGCAGGAAGTAAGCAAGTGGCTACATCATGCTTAGTTGCTGTCTCCCAAACACAACAAGCTTCCACTTGAAAGGATTAAAATAGACTTCCCTTTCATAGGTGAGGGGGGAAAACTTCAAAAATAAACCTTTGAGGCTTCTAACAGCAGATGTTATCAGAAGGCTTGGCTATCACCAGTACCTTTTTTTTTATTTTCTAAGAAGACACAAGTTAGAATATTTATAAGTAGGGTTTAGAAAACAAATCTCAAACCTGCCTCAGCCTTTTTGGTAAATTTTATTACGGCAAGTCAAATTTTACATGRATTAATCACACATAACCCATACATAAGCATATTTACTTACTAACTTGTAACTTTCTTGTCTGCTTTCTAGATTTACTCTAATCATATCTGGCCTTGTTTAGGGGTAAATCTTACAAATARTGAATATATTACTTCTGTTTAAGTGAAAGGATGCAGAACACCTCTTGGTTTTGTGTAAATATTAAATGTAATGCTTCCTAGAAATWATTTTTCTACTGATGTGTTGCGCGAGTTGGGCAACTGGTTTCATGTCCCTTTATGTCTGGGTAAATCTTTCTCCTTCGTTCTTCAGGACAATTGTATTTCATATTGTGTGGTTTTGCCTGTGACATATATCAGTGTAAATACTGCCTAAGGTAACAATGTCTTGTTACAGATTTGATGCAAATCAAAYTAATTTCATGCAGATCAGTGTAATGCATTGTTAAAATAATAACATGATTAAAAATGAGTTGCCACACATACCCGCAGACTTTTGTAGCCACTACGTCTTCTGTAATACCAGCAGCCAAAAGCAAGTAAAATTGCCAGCACCAAAATAAAAAGTCCAATACCCAGAGCTCTGTTGGGAAAACAAAACAAAATAGTTAGCACCACAACTAGATGCATCCTCCTGGAAACAAGAATGGTTAGACCAAAAGTTTGAGTCAGCATCCTTTTATCAGGGGAAGGCATAGAGCAGAATTTACCTCAGAAAACAGGTAAAATATCAATAACTTCAGCCATTTTTGTATGTTTAACAGTTAGTTAATTTCTCTGCCAAGTTCCTAAGCTTTTTAAAAATTTCTTTCAAGGTAATTATCTAGCAGTGAGTACTGATTTCATAAAGATGACCTGCCCATAAATCTAGCTGCCAGCACTGTGATACTGTAAGTGAGTATGAAGTGATTTAAATGCCACATCTGCAATAATGCAGCTCATGTTTATTTGCTAAATTTATCTAGGCAGCAAGTATTGAAAAATTTATCCTAATTGTATCATATTGCAACAACTGCTAATAACGGGTTTTTTGGATACATAAAACATTCAACCTTAAAGCATGACTAAGAAACTTYGAATTATTCATAAAGAGCTTTATAAGGATTTTGTTCTTGTGTGACAAACTAGGSACAGTATTGGTGTCACTGGATCATCTTAGAGAAAATATGCTTTGCAAACTTGTGCTGTAAAACATCTTTCCCACTGCTCACTGTATACTTGGCAGAAGCAGCGCAGTTCCACTCTGTGTCAGAAAGCAAGCTGACAAAGTAATTGCAAACTTCCTAGTCACAAAACCCCTTTGTTATTATCCTCCCTCTTGAAACATATGGAATTAATTACTCATGTTTTTGTTATTTGCCTGTTCTGGAGCAGAAGAATATGCAAAACGGTTAAAGAGGAAAATATGGGGAAAAAAATTACTGTGTGAATCAGGACAAACCCATTCTAACATACTTCTGTGTATCTTACGCCCAGTTGCCCTGCAGTAATTACCCCACGCTTTTCCATTGGGGCTGAGTAGTGGTGTATGTGACTTACCAGAGAATTCTTATATCTATTTGCTATCATTTTCACTGACCCCAAGTCTCATTAAGGAGTGTTTCCTTATGAACTAAGAAACCTGAAAGGAGATGCAAGCAGATTTGTGTGGCAGGCTGCCTTTTTGTCTGAACTGCCTGTGTGCTATTTGAAACATGAAGGCCCTTGGAGACAAAGGGATTTTCTTTTTCGTAAATACGTATCTCAAGTTGCTCCTGCCGCTTGAAGGCTTCGTGTGGCCTGGAGGCCTGTTTAACCCAAGAACACAGCTCACAGCAGTCACTTGCTTTCTGATGCAGCCRAAGGTACGAGATGGCTCAAATGGTTTTTCTGCTCTCGCCCAGACAGTTGAAACTTGGAGAGACTACTTCTCCAGGCAGCTGCTGCCCTCTACATTTTTAGACTTTCTGCTTTTCACATGTTACATAGTTTTAGCTATGCATTAGCCAGTATGCCACCAGGATRTATGTAATTTCTGGAGCTGGTGCTTCTGACTGTGTTTGTCACCTGACTCCTTCCCTAACTGCTCAGAGGCTAGTATGGAAAGTGTGTACGCAATTTTTTGCAATTTCAGTTAAAGCTGAAGCTGAGCTAATAGGAATCTGGGCTCATATCTAGAATACTCCTGGCCCTGAAAGGAGAGTGTGACTTTTGCCTATCTACAAAAACTACTTAAAATTGCAGCCACTAAAATTCACAGCATTTAGAGGTGAGTGTGCTTAGTTTCAAATGCTGAAACAGGACTAGCCAGCTTTTTTTTTTTTTTTTTTTTTTTAAGAACTGAACTGTTTTGAATGGACTATGAGAGAGCCTTCCACTTCGTTTATTCTTTTTGTCAGGGCTGGTCATGGAGGAGCAACAATCCTGCAGTAGTGTCTGCAGCAAGTCATTAATTTTGGGGCCAGTTACCAGAAGCACAAGCCACATGCAGATATCCCAGGCATATTGGAAGTATTTGTCTAATGTTATAAAACATCACAAGTTTGGTGGTGTTTCTAATCATCCAAGACCAAACATATTTTACTGTAATACAAAGATAAACAAAATATTAGCCAGAAAGCATTAACTGAGAGTCACAGTTGTATGGCATTGATGTCTTCATCCCCTTTTTGTTTACCTTTCCTCTGGGGGTTTCCCSTGCTCTTTAGGGTGAAACAATGTCTCTTTGAGGTTCCTAAGAGACGTCTGTGTATCTAGTGATAAATTTAGTGTACAGATCACCTTGCAGCAATTTCAAAAGAAAATTCTAAATAAGCCTCTAATTCTAAATAAACCTGGGAAAAACTAATGACTTGTGATCRTATGATTTAACTCTAGATACTTGAATCCTGCAGTTTTAATTTTTCTTAACATTGAGGGGTCCTTAAGATTGCACAATGACAAACAGTCGAGACAGCTAAAGGACGGTTAAAATGCACTCCCTATACATATAATAATGACTTTTTTGAATCTATTTTCTGTATTTCTTTTAATGCAATTTTTTTCACCTTTACATGCTTTACATACCTTTACAAAACATAGGTTTTGATTTATACTTACTCATCTGTGGCAAAATGGGTATGTCCTTTCCATCTGTAGTAGTTGCCATCCTGGGGGTTACCTCTTCTGGGCATTTTGTGAGGTTGTTCTATGTATAGGGTAGAAACACAGTGTGTCAGTGTTATTTTTTGTTATCTTTAAAACATAATATTATCATCTTCTTTGTTTTAATGGGGGCATTTTAGGGAGGCAGGACAATSTGATATCTTCAGAATCAAGTAGATCCATATACATATGCAACTGTCCAAATTTAAGACAAAAATCCAAACCATCACCATCGTCTAACATATTATATCTCCACTGACATCAAAGTGTGTGCAGCTGAGTGCAAGAGTTTGCAGAATTGGATGCTGTCTTTTTAGGTACCAAGTGATGGCAAACTTCTGAACTAAAATCTAGAATATAGAAAAAAGGGCAATATACRTGGATAAGAAAAACTATTGAGAAGAAAAACTAATATCGTTCTTACAGGTAGGTTTTTTTCTATTCTCTTATTCCCTGTAAATACTCAGGGAGCAGGTTTTCAGTCACTGGAGACTCTGAGAAGTCTTTTGAATTTCAGATGGGACTACTGACCTATATCTGTTGACCACCTAACTCAGATGTGCAGGAATTATATTACAATCTTAATTCCCAGTCCTTAATTGATAATCATAGCTGTCTCATAAGGTTATAATCATAGCTGTCAACAGTTAAAAATCTAATCAATCTAATATAGTGAAGAAAAAATCCACAAGTAATCATTTTTCTGTGATCTGAAGAGTACAATAGATCGTACTTGATAGTATCCAGCTAATCTACCTACCCTATACCCTAAAAAGAAAACACAATGACTTTACTGAAGAGAATTCTAGCCAAGGAAAGAAAACATGAGTTCACTTAGAGACAATCAAGCCTCTTCTGAAGCGCAATTTTAACGCAATGCTGAAAATTCTGTGTAGAATAAAAAATTATAAATCTTACCTCCTTCAGACCTGTATTCTGTCTGTTAACTGAAAGGCATGTGCAGCTTTCTTTGACTTGGTCTGGTTTTTTCTTCTTTGATCTGTTCTCTTATGACTATCACGAGTTTAAATTCCTTTCAGTACAACTTCTGAATGCATTAATTAGCATGAAAAGGGCAAGGAGACAACTTCTTGTTCTCTTCTGCATCCTTCACCTCTTAATAAGCTGCAGAAAAATCTGTTATTTCTGGATTTATTACATATGTTTGAGAGGCAAAATGAACACCTTTTCACCTACCYGATTGTACAAGCTGCTAGAGTGGGCTGTTCCTAAATTCAAACATGTTTTTTTCTAAGGCTGGTAATTTTGGGACAGAGGACTGATGTTTTTGCATATTTTACTATAGCTTTGTTAATGCACACTTTTTGCACCATTAGCACTGTGCAAACTGGAATATGTAGACCAAAACTCATAGATGGATGCTGTTATGCTGTGCAGAAATGTCTTAGATTAGGGCAAATACAGTTTAGTGATATACTGAGAAGCAATTATTACAACAAAAAGAGGGTCTCTCCCATGGGCTGCAGAACTAATGAAGCCTGGACATTGCCTGTRCCAACACTGTAGTAATTCCATTTACAAGATCAGACAAGAAATGACAGTCCGTGATTGATTCTGGGTACTGGATAAACCAGCAGCCTTAGTTGGTGCCASAAGAGAGAAGATAAAAGAACCATGTACTGCTTTTCCATCAATCTGAGCCTCTCTGTCCTTCCACAGATTTTTTTAAAGTTTGGAGGATTAAACACTTTTAAGTTTTCGCTTGTCTTTGAGGCTGTGCACTGGGCTTTAAATGTGGTGAAAATGGCTGACAGACTCGAAAGAAAATAGGAAAGAACAGATTATGTGAGTGACCAACATCCCTTTCATTAAGAAGTCTGATGAAAAGTATTAACATCGTTATCTTTTCACTAGTGCAGGGCTTGGAAGTAATTTTTTTACCCTTGTGTTTTTCTTAATTATGGAAAAAATCAGACCTGTCTTCAGATATTTTTCTATGGTAGTGCCCAGAGAAAGGATTCGAGGCAGTGGGCACAGACTGAAATACAAGCCGTGCTCTCTGAACATCTGAGAGCCTTTTCTTTCTGTGGGGATGACTGGGCATTGGCACAGGTTGCCTAGACAGTTTGTCAAGTCTCCCACATGGGAGATCTGCARAAGCCATCTGGAYACAGTCATGGGCAACAGCTCCTGGTGGCCCTGCTGCAGAAGGGAGTTAGACCACAGGACCTCCAGAGGTGCCTTCCAAACTCAGTCATTCTGTGATTAACACCAGAAGGATCTAGCTGGCTTTGCTAAACCCAATAAAGTTTGAAACTACACAACTTTACCAGGGGCAAAAATAAAGGGTGAAAGAAGAATAAACAGTGAGAAGCATAAGCTTGCTAATTTGACCAAGTTAATCTGGATGAATTCAGTAAGAGTTTCAAATGTGAAAGAGGTGCAGGAAATTTCTGTAAATATCTATGTTTGTAAAAATGTAAGTGGATGCTATCAAAGTGTGTCAAGTTCCCAAGAAACATGCCAGCCCTTGTTCACTCTGAAAATGTTGTAGATCTTATCAAATCACGTGTTTTCCTGAAGAAAAGCTTCACTTCCAGAAGAGGATGGTAACTGAAGGGTGCCCTTTGGTCTTGTGAGGATCAAAACATTAATAAAGAAAATCCATGTGATTTCTTTATGTAGCAAAACCAGTTCTGACCCTTACTTGCCTCAAGTGATTTGTGGGGCAAAATGTCAACTGCTTGAATATTTTGTGTTCTGAATGAGTCTCTTGTCAATAGTGCCAACAAGAAAGGGAAAAAAAATAAAACCTTTCATCGGTCTGTGGTGCCATCTGGAATGTAAATGCAGAATGCTGCTATTGAGGAGTTGGATGGRTGAGGAGGTGAAACTCTATATCCTGCTTCTGATCTCAAACTCTTTATAAAATCTTATTCCTCTGACATAGTGCTGCTAACTCCATCAGTGTAAAGGCACTGGCATTGCCTATGGATTCCATAGGTGTTGCCTTTTCAAAGACAACATTTTAGGGGAAGAGGATGGAAGAGAGAGAAATCCAAAGTAACCCATACTTTTGTGATAGCCAAATYTGTGGCAAACCCAAGACACTCTGATGAAACTGAAAATAACAGGCCTGACCCTTGAAAAAGAATAGCTATGGCTTGTTTTTTGTGCTGTTGACCTTATGATTCCTTCTTTCTAGGACAATAACCTGGGGTTTTTCTTCATTTACTTCCTTTAATTATTTTTCTCTGACATTTGAGGCTTCCTCCAGCAGACAGCAAAGAAACACAAGTAAGTACTTTCACATCTGATWTAGTAAAAACTTTAGTTAGGAGTTTTATGGGAAATTCAGTGGAAACTCGCAAGTATTTCACTACTAAATCTACATTAACAGTAACACATTTCAGTAACAGTAAATAAAGACATTATATCCCTTTCAGTTCATCCTGAGGATCCTTATCTCTCAATGGTTTTGGGGACTTTGAAGTAGGTATTGTCTGGCTTCCAGGCTGAAGAGTTCCAATATRGGCTGGATTTGAAGCTTTTTGAGAAGAAGCTATTCCTCAAATTGCTCCTACCTTGACAGCAGGCCCCACCAGGGAAGAACATGTCCTGTAGACTTGCATAAAAACTATTAATATGTTCATTCTGAAAGCCTGGTTCATGACAGAAAGTTCCTTCTCAAGTAATTTCCAAGTGGAGCTGTGGTCCTTACTATGAGATGCATCTCCCTCTGCTCCATCTCTGAACCTTACAGTAAAGAACGAATGGTAGTCTTAATTCTCTGTGCCAAGAGGATGCCATGATTGCAGTGGTGCCTGTGTTGCTCCACCATGTTTTTCTAAAGGAAAAGCATTGAACAGCTTTCTGGCAGTTTTTCTTTGCTTCTATTTTGTCTGTGGTAAACTGGAGGTTCTGAGCACAGGGTATTGTTTAGATTTGTGGGACTTCCTCCATGAGATGTAGGAACTGTGGGCAAAAAACTTTTGGATGCAGTTAGGTGCTATCAGGGTGTGGTTGAGTTATGACTTCCCTTGTATGTAATTTCAGGAGGCCATACCTAGATGCATGAGAATGGCAGAGCTTTCTGAAGCCTCGCAATCCTATTTTTACCAGTAATTTGTTAACAGTTCTGGCGTGAGAAACTGTTTACAGATGAGCTGCTGATTTAGGCCTCTGGGGTTGTCTCTTGAAGAAAATTAGTATAGTCAACACCAACTACATCTTAGAACTTGGATCAAAACAGTCCTTTGGAATAGGTTGCCCAGGGAGATGGTGGAGTCACCATCCCTGAAGATGTTTAAGAGGTATCTGGACTTGGAACTGGGTGATGTTTGCATTTAGGGGTTACAGTGGCAGTGCTGGGTGGATGTGATGATCTTAAAGGTCTCCTGCAATCTTGACAATTCTATGATTCTAAGTAATCGCTGTAATAATAGTCCAGTGACATTTAACTTGGAATATTGCTGCTGCTGCAGCTGAAGTAAAAGCAGTCCCAAAACAAACACAAACACTCAATACCTCAACTCTGGACATGAGGAAAGCAGACTTCAGGCTGCTGAAGGAACTGRTGAATAAGGCACCCTGGGAGAATGCTTCTGCAGGTCCTGGGGTCTGCCAGTGCTGGTCACCACTGTAGAGAGAAAATTTGAGCACCCAAGGCTCAACTGGAGATAAATYGTGGCCTACTGGCCACGATTGAGGGGGAAATAAAATAAAAGGTTTTTTTCAAATATATTAGTGGTAAAAGGTACTGTAGAAATAGTATCAGTCTGTTACAGGATGAGGGTGGTTACCTCAAAAACAGAGACATGAMAAGGCAGAGATATTTAATGCTTTCTTTGCCTCTACTTTGAACACTGATAAGGGACTCCAAGTGCCTGGAGCTGGAGGACCRTGGCAGTGAATATGATCAACTCCTAGTTGATCCTGAACTTGTACAAAATGTCCAGCACACAGCTGGATAAACACATCATGTCAGGAGTGAGCAATGGGCTCATGGGGCAGGCACAAAGGGTTACAGTAAATGGGGTGACATGAGGCTGGTGACCTGTCAACTAGTGGAGTTCCACAGGGCTCCGCCTTTGGCTCTGTGCTCTTCAACATCTTCATTAACAACCTGAATGCAGGACTAAGTAAGTTTGCTGACGACATTGAATTGGGAGGAGCTGTTGACTTTTTTGAAGGCAGAGAAGTCCTGCAGGGTAACCTTGACAAATTGCATGGCTGGACAATCACTAAACAAATGAAGTTTAACAAGGGTAGGTGTCAGATGCTGGAAAACAGCACTGCTGGAAAAGGACCTGTGGGTCCTGTCTTATGGCAAGTTGAATGTGAGTCATTGTGCCCTGGCAGTCAGCAGGGCCACCCGTGTCCTGGGGGGCATCAGGCACAGCATCACCAGCCGGGCAAGGGAGGGGATTGTCCTGCCCTGCTCTGCACTGGGGCAGCCTCACYKCAGTGCTGGGAGAAATAGAAGAAAGACATGGAACTATGGCCTGAAGGAGGGCAGTGAGATGTAGGGTCTGGAGGGGAAGCCGTACGAGGAGCAGCTGGGATCACTTGGTCTGTTTAGCCTGGAGATGAGGAGACAGAGGGAAGACTTTGTTGTGGTTTTCAGGATCCCCATGAGGGTAATAGTTGGGGGAAGCACAGATCTTTTCACTGTTGTGACCAGTGAAAGGACATGAGAAAATGGCCTGAAGTCAGGGTAGTTTTAGGCTGAATATCTGGAAAAGGTACCAGAGGGTGGGCGGGCACTGGAACAGGCTCCCCAGGGAAATAGTCACAGGATCAAGMCTCACAGAGTTCATGAAGCATTTGGACAAAACTCTCAGGCCCATGGTGTGACTCTTGGGATGATCAGGAGTTGAACCTTGATGATCCTTGTTGAGCCTTTTCAATTCAGTATATCCTGATTCAACTTCTTTTGCACCATTAAACTAATAACATGGTACCAGGATGACGGTGTCCAAGTRACTAATACTATTTAGTGCATTTAGCAAAGAAAAGTATGACTTTCCAATTCTCACAAGATCCTGTTCAGGCTGGGGGGAACTTGGGGAAATCTCCAGGCTGAGGCCTGACAGATCTGGTTCTGAGCTCAGACGGTACTGCTCAGGACTTCACCCAGTCGGATCATAAGAGTCTCAAGGATGGCATCAGACCAACCACCCTGGACCATGTCCCTGCCATTGGGCTGTCCTCACGGCTGCAGCCTGATCTGCTTGTGTTTCAGCTTTGGTGCTGCCCCACCCTCACACCATTCACCACTGTGAACAGCCCCAGTGCATCTCCTCTGTCCCTCCCGCTGGTGCCAAGAATGCTTTTTGGTGTCCCCAAAGCTGCCACTTCCCCTGGCTGAACAGCCATGGTTCCACAGCCTCCCAGTGATCCTCTGCTGAACCCACTCATGTTTATCAACTTCTTTCCTGTGCTTGCTGCTCCAAAATTTATGCCCAGCTGTGGAGCAGAAGGGAACAATCACTCTCCTCCTTTGATCTATTGCTTGTGTCTCTGTTCATACAGCACAGCATGCCACTAAGTGCCTTCTTCACTGCCCATGTCAAACATCAGGACATACCAAAATAAATCAGTGACAGGATTTGTAAATAAAATACAAAATTTTAACAGAAAGTCAGAGGTGGAAACTGCATCTGTTAAACACCTCCCCTCTCTTCCCACCTCCAGCAATACCACTTTCATTTTATAAAACAAAGAAGTATTTTAAGTAGCGGAACATTGCAGAAGACTGAAGAACAATAATACTCCTAGAAAAATCCAGATTTTTCAATTGACAAGTTTGAAAAGGGTTTTGCCAGATATTTTAGAGCCTTGCTACAAGACTATGCCCACCCAGGTGTATTCTTTCCAATGCCTGTTCTGCAATCAAGCCCTCACAGGTAGTTGATTTATTAATGGTTCAACTGATTCCCTGTAAGTTAAATTAAAAATTTTAAATACTTAACTTTTATGAGACAAGATGTAATTATTTATGTTAAACTTGGCTTCACAGTGGAAGTGTTTCAATGATAAAAATTTCTGAAACTTATAATTAGGGCAGGTACAATATTCATAACAGTTTGGATGCTTTAAAGTGCTGGGTTTTTTCCTTTTAATGTTTCTTTCTAAGTGTGATTCAGCCTTTTATCTCTTAAATCCTGTCRTCCCTCGATAAAATAAAATTGAAAAGACCCCAATCGTTTGGATGAAGATTTTTATTCTTTTAAATATAGTATTTAGTCAAAGTATTTGCCTTAGGATAATTGGAATGTAGGACAGRAAGGGACCTCCGGAAGTCATTTAGTCCATCCCACTACTTTGAAGCACATATATTTAGATTCTTGATCATGTGTCACCTATTGTCTGATATCTCTGTTTTCATATTCTCCCCACAGTCAGCATTGTATCGTAACAGGCCACAGTGAAGCTTTTCCCCTGCTACATAACTCTGCCTTTATGTGAAAGATATCAATTACCATTGTCTTAGCAAGGAAAGGAATTAATAATATCTTCTTTATCTCTGTCTATTATGGCTTTGAAGGCCCTGTAAAAATTTCTGTCTTCTAAACCAGACTTTTATTTCTTACACTTTTTCCTTAGATTGCGTTTTCTTAATTTTCTCATTTATGCTTCACTTAATTTTTCGCAACTCGTGTACTTCTTCCAGTTAAAGYTTTGCAAGCATCATTACCTCCTCTATTTTACCACAACACAGAAAGACATTTACTATTTTTAATATAGGATTGCATTTGGGATTCTTACTCAGTTTGAAGTCCACTGTAGCCTTAGGTCTTCCTCTAGTGTTCATCAATCCTTCTCTGTTTTATGTGCGCATATTTTGCTTTTTACTTCAGGTATCTAGGACTGCATTTCTCTCTACAGTATTCTATTCCTTATGTAACTTTTAGCTTTTATCAGGTTTATTTATTTAATCCAGCCCTGCTTTGTAGAGTACCTGCAAACCCTTTGGCTCMAAACTGTATTCAGGTATTCATGCTTTCATATGCAACTTGTTTGCTATAAATACTGGGCACTACTACCCCAAGTAAATGCAATGCAACTTCATTATCAAAATAATATGATAATGGGTAGTGCTCTAGTTTGCATGTAAAGTAATTACTTTCTTCCTTTGTTTCAAATATCCTGAAATGTCTGCTCTTTTGTAAATCCTACTAATAGTGAGTTTGGCAAAATAAAACACTTCCATATGTCCTGAAATGCTGTCAGAGGTCTCATGTAGTCACAGCACTACATCATGCTCTCAGTACCTTCTGGTTTGATGTTTCAGGAGATGGAAGGAAGGGTAGGGTAATGTTGACTTTTCTGGTTTAGTTCTAGTCTGGCTTCCTCTTTTTTTTCTCTCTTGGAGTCGATCTAAAGTAACTAAAAATCCAACTGATAGGACAAGAGTGGCTCCTGCCATGTAGAAGCCTGCTCTGTAATCTCCAACCACATCCACAATCAGACCTGGAGAGAAACAAATGACAGCAATGTGATTGATGGAAAACAGGCTAATGTGAATTAGCTCAAGTGTGCACATATCCTCTCATAAAGGCAGTGTGCTGGCTATATTCTAGTATTGCAGCTTTCTACATTACAAGCACATGGAACATCACCCAACTATAGCATTTTTGGGTTTGAAACACAATTCATTGCTTTGTATATGTGAATTGCTAGTGAATWCAGTACGCATTTTGAAGCACTGAGTCAGACAGTGCAGGTACTGGCAGAAAAAAACCCATGCATCTGTGTATCTGAGTAGCTCCGTGTTCTGTGGTGTAGCTGTCATCAATTGCTGTGATTTGGACCACAACTGTCCAGCATGAGTGAGTTTAGAGAAGGGAAGGGTATTTGTCTGCCAGAGATAGAGCTGGAGAACATTATTTGTCCAACATTATTGGTTTCTGGTTCATCRTTCTACAAAGAGTCACAGATGTTAACAAAAAGACCTCAGTTTTCAGGGAGCTTTAAGCCAACCAAAATACRTAATGCCATTGTGTACTGTACTGAAAAGTCTCTAGTATAGTAGCACTGCAGCAGTGTGTCAGCTGCCCTGTGGGTATGATGGCACATTCCTTTGTGGGCTGATGAAGGCTGCTTGCTTGTGAGAAGTCTGTCCCTGTTCAGGGTACTCTCCAGCCCACTTTCTAAACCAACATCAGCCCTATATAGGTATAGGAACTATGAACTCAAATCCTTTAGATATTAGTCTCAAAGGAGGAGAGGAGAGCTTGAGAGTCAGTTAGGGTACCCTGCTCTTCTGTATCTTCTTTGTAGTTTACTAAATATGCACAAAGGTGTCACACTGGTCCCCAGATGATCGATACTAGTGACCAGCCACTATAATCTGTATTTTATTGAGATCTTTGCAATACAGTTTTGAGACTGTTCTGTTTCAAACCCTCTAAAAATCTTCATGTTTCTGGTATTTTCAAAAGTGAATTTARATGTTCCAGTATTCAGTCTGACCCATTTGCAATTTATTAGTGATATCATTACCACAAAAGTCACTTGTAGTGCGTGAGCAATGGTCTTCGGATGAGGGCTCAGATCTGCTTTGTACAAGTYACAGTGCTCCATTCTTTTTGCCATATCACTTTTAAAAGTCTCTACAACTTGCAGTTAATTTGTCTTTCATATTTTCAAGATGACTATATCTTGTTGCCAGCCTGTAAGTCCATGTGCTGTCTCWTTTTTTTTGTCTGCTCTCTCTTCCCACTATTTTTATGTGCTGCCTTTCCTACTTATACTGGTTGGCTCAAAAGCTGTCTAAAACCATCAGGCATCTCACTAAATGTTGCCTTGAGGTTTGCACAGTCTAATGTTTCAAGCTGTTCAATTTGAACTTCAGTAGAAACTCTCCCAACACCACCAGCATTTGTRCAACATCACTAGTCTCTTCAGTTTCAGTTTCTTCTCTGAAAGTGTGGGTCTGCTGCTTGTCCCAAAGGCACACTTTCATAGCAAGATAGTGGGAGGTCATCAAGAGGCATTATGTGGGATTCCAGAAGCAGGAACACCACCATGTGAACCCTGCCTTTTGTCCCTGCTTTCTTGTTGAACAGGTATCTCTAAAATCACCGAGAAGACAGGGAGCAAGATATTTTGGAGAGGATTTAAATGGACTGTTTTTGTTTTATGTACTTCTTGGCTCAGATAACCCTGACCTTAAAAAAAAAGGAAATTTGAGTGCAGATCCAGATCTTTCCAGACCGGATTACCATTCCCCTTTTTTCTTGTAAACTGCTATTTGGCAGTGTTATCTTAACTTACCTGCAAGAGGAGGCCCCACAAAACCTCCAGTACTTCGTATGAGCATGAACAGCCCTAGAGCACTGTCAAATTCTGGCATGCCTACAACATCTGCCAGTGCTGTAATGTGAATGGCAACWGTTGTACCAAAAAAGAATCCATAGAAGCCAGTGAATATTGCCAAGGAAAGGTAATTGTTAGCCAATGGCAACAACATCAGGGAAGTACTGATCAGTGTAATCGTCATCGCCAGCAAATGAATGGTTTTGGTAAYGTGGAGGTTGGCATACCAACCACACAGCAATCTACCTCCAAAGTCCACCATGGCCAAAATGGATAGGAGGGATGCAGTCCATGATTCATCTATTCCTAGGCTGTAGCTAAGTGGAACTAAAAATAATGGAGGAACAAAAAAACTCATAGCAGCTAATATGCCAAAAATGGCATAAAGCATAAATTCTGGTCTTCTCACAAGCATCCAGTTGAAGGTTTTGTGTACGAAGGGAGACTTATCTTCTTTGTCTATCCTGGATGCACTGTTGCCAGGTGGAGTTTCAGCTTCACAGTGAATGGTCTCAAGGAGGCAGCTGCTTGCTAGGGGTCGCATCAGTACTCCACAGACACAAATATTGAGTTGAATGCCACCTATGATCAAGAGAGCACCTTTCCATCCATATTGACTAATCAACCACTGGAAAAATGGCCCAAATGTGAATGCAAAGGCACATTCTCCAGCACTGACAATAGCATTGGCCAAAGCCCTTTTCTTGGAGAAATAATGGCTAACAATGCTAATGGCTGGTGTCCATGAAAAGGAAATGCCAAGACCTGAAAAACACCAATAGAAATAGCACTGGTTAGACACTATTGAGGTATTTTGCGAAGGTGGAAACTAAAACAGTCAGTGGTCCTACATTTGCAAATTTAGAAGCAAAACATTTTTGTTCCTAGCAGAAGCATGAGCTTAGCTGTGGCAGATGTAAGGGTATATTTGTCATGTTCTGTTCTCTAAGTTGGATGTGTTCAAGAAAGAAAGCAGGAGCATGAAGTATATATTCTATTATGTTCTCACATTAAAAAAAAGGAAGTTGGTTTAACAGCTTTGTCAGTGCATGAGAAATAGTCATGGAGTTGGAGCTAGGCAGAACTCAGAGTGTTCAGGCTGTCTGCATAAATGTTGGTACTAGGTCAGACCAGCAGGTTAAGTTGAGCTTAAGCTCAGCTTAAGCTGAGTTCAGGGTAGAAAGTGAGGCAGACATGAAAAAAGCTGATGTAATACTTCCTTTGCTCTTCATTTTCTTACTCAACTGCTTTGAGCAGACTTACAACCTGCTCTAACTGAGAGGTTTTTTTAATGGCTCCCTAGACTATTTGGCAGACCAGAACTGCCAAAGGGCTTAAATTCCAGACATTTTCTCAGGCATCCAGTGTGGAATTCAGAGTGGTTTCTTTTGTTCCCTGCTAGCTTTGCTTCCTGTTCCAGGCAAATCTGATAGCTGCTAGTTGGAGACAACTTTCTGGCCTGGTTTTGCCTAGAGTAAAGGAAAGGACTGGAATGAAATGAAAGCCTGGGCCTCTGTTCAAAAGATAAGATAAGTTGACAGAAAGTATGGGATCTCCATGTCCTTTTGCTTCAGAACCCTTTTGGAGGTTCTATAAACCTTCACAAAGCTCTTGTCTCCGAATGAAAAATAAAACACTTCATTTTCTCCTTGTATATAATTTGCAGGTGCAAATTACTGGCATCTAAGTATTTGTCTTCCCTGTCATTTCATGTTTCCTGCACAAATTCTCATTTCCAGAGTGGGACAGGAGGGAAATCACTTTAAAAGAGCATTGCTGGTTGTCATTGCTCATAAAATCRAAGTGAATACCAGATTTTAAAACTCCTGCCATTAGTACCCTCAAAAGTTACTGGTGGAAGAAAGCCAGAAAGCCATAAAGTCATACCCTGAAGGAAGCCAGTTGTTGCATACATCCAGACCATGTTGAATCCAAAAAATCCCAGTGCCATTCCTGAAAAAGCCAGAAGTCCTCCAGTGATCATAACTGTCCGATGGGAGTATTGTACACATAGTGAACTGGCAACAGGGGCTGGATCAGTAGCAAAATCAGAGAAAGAAAAATATATTAGGAACATTAAGCTGACCAACACGGCCAAACAAATAAAACATTTGGAGGAGGAGTACCCTCATAATGCTTGACACAAACAGCCTGATGGGAGGATGTCAATCAAAATTACAGTCCTTGTATCCTTGCTGATAGAGAAATGACTGTCCGCGAGGCACAGATTTTAAAATACATTCAACATATGTGGACACTTTTAAAGCAAAAGGGAATTTTAGTGCCTTCCTTGTAGCAGGACAGTTGTACTGATTTTCATGCAAGGATGCGACTACCCACAGGACAGAAGCTCATGTACTGTTTTAGCAGAAGGTGAAACTTTAGCCATAGAATCTATGGGTTCATCTAGAAGAATTGTTTTATTGAGAATGTATTATTGATATGGTCAGCATGAAAACTTTCTGGAGAAAACKAACTTTTGTTTTCTAGAATTTTGCAAAAGTCAACCCTTAATGGAATTTTAAAAGTTTATAAAGGACCAAAAATTAAAGTTTATTTTGTGGTAATAATTTTAGAGAAAATTGACAGTTCATTTCTTAAATCTTTATTTTAGTACAATTTCTCTCAGCAGGGACTCTTCAACATAAGGGCAAAAGTACAATTGGTACAGATCTGATGGTGCAGCAACTTCTCTGGTCTCTAGTCGCTGTCTGAAACACCTGAAATGWCAGGGATATTTTTGCTTAATTCTGCCTGGGTGTTTTTCCATCAGCTTAGCAGAGTTGAGGTGAAGGTCGTAGGATTTCTTTAAATAGTCATGGCCACTAGGGGGATCCCAAGCACCACCTGGCATGAATCAGCTTTCCACAATCCGCTAAATATCCTGGGAACTGGAGTTCGTGCATAAAACGGAATTCCATTAACGAGGACCATGTTTCTCAGAGGAAGGAAATAAGTAGGAATACAATGATTAAGAGAGAGCAGCCAGCAAGAAAAGTTTCACATTAGTTTTTAGGGGCAGGTTTTTGTACATTCACCTGTGTAAAAATCATAATTTGATAGTTGAGTGAAATAAACCTCGCAGAGTACTAATTGTTGTAAAATCTGCAGGATGTACATTGTCTGATAGCAGAAAGACCTGGCAGGAGTTACACAAACCCCAAATGTCTCATTATCTTTTACAGAAAAAATTTGATGATACAGTACATGCAGCTAGTGAACCATACATTATGATATAAAAAAAGAAGACAAAAGTAGACAGGATAATTTCCATGAAAGTGCTTGAAGACAAGAGAAAGATCTGAAGTTGGAGCAGAAATACCACCAAAACTCAAATTTTTAAATAGCAAATAAGGAGGATAAACAGGCAGAAATTGAGCATGGGATAAAAAGAGAAAGAAATAAACTAGCCACAGAACTGGAAATGGGTAAAACAGCTAGATTCCAGAGTCTGATGGGATAAGCACACGACACAGAAAATGTACAAGCAATGGAAATGGATGACAATGAGAGTGCAAAGAGAAAGGTGATGGGAGGTGTACATCAGTACCGAGAGAAGGCTGGTGAAGGTGATGGGGAGAATCCTTTCTGTGGTAAACTGAACASCCTGTTGCAACTGCAGACCTTGGGAGTAGAAGCACATTCTCTCCTTCAACTCAAGAAACAGATCTGCTGGTTTAAAGGAACTAAGTAGGAAAAAATAACAATTCAGTGATCATACTTCATATGGAGAAAAATTACATTTAAGGTCTCCCAGAGATACATACTAATAGACTAAGCCAGGCCAGGAAATATGCTCAAAGAACTGGAGGGTCAGGTGATCTTCATCAGGAATTCCTATGGTCCCTATGAATGAAGCAAAGGCAGGAAAAGATGAGGACAATTATGTATTGACCTGAGATATTTATAAACTACTATACAGAGGGGGTTTGAAATGTTTTGTCATCAACCTTTATTTACTAAAAGGTGATTATTTTTATAGGATTTCCAAGGATTTCTGCTGAAATCATAGCTGCCTTCTTTGAAGTAGGCCAATCTCACATCAGGCTAGGCAAATACATTTTTGCTAGTTTATACTTGTTAATATTGTGTCATATGCTCTATTCCTTGATACATCCTTATGTTATGTAAATATGTGCTATGACAAAACAAAACCTAATGAAAACAGGACTTTGAGTTTTTTCCTCCTATGCTGGCTTTTTCTTCTCATGAAGTTCAAATGCCTGAGTGACAAAATAGTATCATCATATGTCAGTGGTATGTCTAATTTGTAAACCAAATTGATATATTACCATTTATTCATTTCTGTGGTCTGTGAAGCAGGTTTTTAAATTTTTTTTTTCAGTTAATTATATCTGTCACTGCAAAGCAGSCATTCAAGGATAGCAGCTTATGGAACTGATAGAATCTTCTCAACTTATGACTTACTTTATCTTTTTACTTTGACTTTGGGTTTCTCTTTTTTTTTCCTTCTGAATAGATTTTTCAAAGAAAGATCAGTTGCTCTTGATGTTTGGAAGTACTGCAGTTCCAAGCAATAATACTGAGTCGGATGCCTATAATTATATGCTGTTGATGCAAAGTGTCTTCACAGACAAAATTATGATAGCATTTATTATGTAAGGATATTTGCCTATTGCAACCATATATCTCTATGAGAATATGCAGAGCAGACTTCACAAAATCTGTACAGTTCAAGCCTGCACATGTGTGGAATCCTCACTATCATGTAAAGGATCATGCAGTTTACAAGGGCACTAAGAACTCTCTGCACAACCCAGCTGAGTCAAATGCAGTATGTTTCCGATTATTCCCTCCTTGATCTGGTGAGATGTGGTATTTGACCTGTTCCCATAGCTCACAGTCTTCGACTGGGATACTTTACTCTCTCTTCCCCTACTCTCTGCCTGTGTGGTCTTGTCTTTCTTGTGCATCTCTGAGTTTACTGATTTTTTTTTCTTTTTAACTCTGGGAGTCTTCTGGTAGATCAATGACTTGTAATCAGACTAAGAAGGGTAAAGAAGAGCCAGAAATGGTAATATATGCAAAGAAAGGGGATCGTGGTGAAGACAAAAAGGAGAAGTGGGGAAAAGCAGGACTGAATCATTTTAGTAGCAGAAGGCTTCCCTGCTAGACAGGGTCAGAATCCTTTTGTTTTAAAGTACTTTGAGAAAGTGACAGTCATCTGAGATCAGTGAACCTGCACAAAATGGTTTAAGAGCGTGATTCAACAAGCTCTGTATAGTGTGATCTCCAATGAGTTTCATTCAAAGCCTGTAGCAAAACCTAATGAGTTCARGAACATGAAGTTTTTTCAGTCAATCAGATTCCTGTGCTTACAGAGCACTGTGTTATTAACCCATTCTATGTGTGAGGCAGCAAATTCCAATTTTCTGTAAGCAAATTTGCTGTATTTTCTGTAGAGACAGAAGAAGAAAGTCTAGACCTTACATGTTTCTGGGTTTGGGTTTTTTTAAGCTTTTCAAACTTGCTCAGGTAGTTAATACATTAAAATAAAATGCTAGAGGAGCACTACTACCTACCTCCTAAATGAAAGACGGCAATAGTTACTGATGTGATCCAAGAAGTGGTGCTTGCAAGTTCATCAAAGTGCTGCTGGATTTCAACAAAGAACAGACCAAAAGTCTTGAGGACGGCAACAGTGAGGCCCATCACCATGAAGGCTGACACTACCACAACCCATCCATAGCCACCATCTGGTGGATTGCTGTCTTTAGCCTGCATATTTTCTAATTCTCAGATCTCTTCTGGGTTTTGGGTTGTATTTTCTTTTTTTTTTTTTCCTGGAGTGGTAGTGATGGTGAAGAGGTTTTTTAACAGATCTGCAAATTGGTAGAAGGCCTTCTGTTAAGGAAACTAATTAAAATATTCTAGGAATGGCTTACACAAGTAATTACCAAGTTGAAATATAGCATGCATTACAGTGGTTTGACTGAAAATATTACCTGGGGAACAGATGTCCCAAGAGACAGAAGACTGAGTAAAGAAATTAAAAAAAAAAAAAAAAAAAAAAAAAAAAATTCAAGTACAGAGTGAAGAAAACAAAAGAAGCATGCAGATGTGAACACAGGAGAGAAGACAATGAGAAAAGATACAGACAGAAGACTTTTAAAGATAGAAGAATTTAAGGGTCCTCATCATTTTAGTATTTATAAATATTAATCATTCCTGCACTGCCATGCATTTTTGGCAAATGGTGTACATCCATTCTTGTGAAGGTATATTGATAGGCAAGAATATTTTACTAAACACAGAATAGGAAAAATGCCTATTACCCCTTAAAAGTTTTGCGCCAAATTGGAGTAATCATGCAGTACATGGAAGACATGAAATCTGGCAGAGTGAGAGAAACATGAATACATTTTTCTGGTTTCCTCATGGACACTAAATTCTGAGCAAGTATATTGTGCAAAATGCAGAAGACCATGGCACTCCTATCTCAGGGGGTGAATGGGAGTTTGACATAGCTGAGGATGTRCTAGATGTAAAATTATCTTCCCTGCATGCAGCTGGGAAAAATGAGCTTCAAGGGAATCCATACCACCTGAAATTATCCAGTACAAAGGAGCAGCCACCTGTCACGTGATTTGCTCCATTGAAGTATACAGTCACAGGAGGACCTGAATCACTGCAGCAGAGTGGGGAAAAGAAGCCATCAGAGCCTTGTAGTCATGAGAAGCAAAATGATTCTGTTACTGTGTGTCTGGACTGATGTGGCACTGGACACATTTGCATGTCCTAAAATATCTTAGAAGAACCACAAGAGAGGGAAAGACAGCTTTGTGTTGAGGTCTATATTAAAGAAAGAGGTTTTCATTCCCACAATTTCTGAGTGACCTTAAGAAAGTTGTTTGATCTTGCCATGTCTGTTTTTTCAGTTGTCAAATGCAGCTAATACTTCCAAAGGTCATAAATTTTGTAAAGTTGGAAGCATTAATACTTGTATTAGTGCTCATTTACTATAAGAAAAGACAGAAACTATATCAAGTTTTAGCCATGTCTTCTAATATTGCTGGGTTCAGTAGCATGGTCATAATTTTATTTGAGGCCTGAAAGTACATGAAAAGGATGCAACACTCAAGCTAAATGAGCCTGTCTAGGCAGAGTGATACTGATATTTCTGCATTCTGCATGGACGTGCCTGGGCATGAGATTATGATTAGTGCCACAAGACAGATAGAAGAAATCCTGCTACTTACCAGGCAGCACCCAGACTAAAACAGGCATGATAAAATCTACTTTCTCACACCACCCAGAATGCTTCCCTTTCATTAAGCAAACTCTGTYCCAGGAGGAGTATGCATCAGGCCTTGCTGTTTACCAAACTTAAATGAATGGCATGTTTCCTTATGACAAATACATCTTGTCACAGCTCAGAATTTAGCCTTCAGTTCCTTTTAATGATCACAGTGTTACATGTAACTCCAAAATGAAATTATTATTTCAGTCATTGATTAATGAGGTAGTTATTTTCTAGCCGCCCTACAGCTTTGAAAGCAGTGCAGCTAAATATTATAGGGAATTGTTGTAATGCCTGAACAGGGTAGAAGAAAGCATAGATAYTACAATGAGGGAACATGTTTCTGAAACAATGCTTTGCTTTCTTCCTCCTCGCACTTGCAAGAGAAAGTTTATTACAAGATGATGTAATTGCAAAAAATCTAAGCTGAAAAACCTACACAGGATCTCCTTTTGCTCTTAGCTATTGAGTAATGGTAAACGGTAAGATTTTAATATCTTCACTTACTCATCTTGTACCTGAAACTAACCTTTTGAATGAAAGACCTGTAGGGAAACTACTTTCTGTTGTGCCTGGCCATACACAAGATCCCTCAAAAATATAAAGCTGTGCCTGGAAGCATCAGMATTCTGCCTGGCATCTATTGGCTCCTACCTCCAAGATTTCTCATGGCAGCTTGATCAGACATCCTGTGAGACAGGGGCTAAAATCAGGAAAGCCACAATGCTGTCACCTGTGCTTGGTGTGTGCATCAGCAAGAGTAGATATCTCTATTAGTAGTGTCATTATGCTCACAGCAAAATTTGCCAGCAAGAACTTGTAGGCAAGAGTGAAACCTTTATCTTTGCACCTGGACAGCTATAGAGGCATTTCCTGAGGCACCAGGGCTGTTCCTCTATTCATGCTCTACAAGTTATCCAAGCTATTTCTGCTTTGATTCAAGTCAATGCTTCAAAAAGCTTATCAGACAATAATAAAAACAAATTATAAAACACTTATCTCACTGCTTGCATTTTAGGGTGCCATATAAACTTGTSAAGATGGATACCTGTTTTACTTGATTATCTTGTGCTCCATGTTCTAATTTATTTTTTACAAAAGAGCAAATGAGTTGAATACATTTGCTGCACATTGCAAAACAACTAGGTGGTGGAATCAAGAACAGACTGTTGTTAGAACAAATCCTAATCTTCTTATTTTCATGTCACATATATAACACTCCCCAAAAAAGTGTATTCACTCTCTCTGAATGAAAGCTGGGGGGACCTGTTATGAGCTAGTGATACTTTAAAGAGATAGGTCTCCGAAGAAAACAAAAGAAGTCAAGTATTATGCTTAGATAAAGAAATGTGATTTGTTAATTGGTGTTTGGTTTGGGTTTCCAGTACAAATACAGTACTTCACCTTGGATTTGTACTTATCAAAAAAAAAAAAAAAAAAAAAAAAAAAAAAAAAAAAAAAAAAAAAAGAGAAAGGGAAGAAAAACATACTTGATGTATACAGATTCAAAGCTACTTTAACACAGCCTTTTTCAAGGCTGACACCTTGAAACAGGAACTACATAAAACTAAATACAAAGTAGACATTTAATAAATTAATAACAGATTAAATACTATAGTCTTGTTTTAATTGTTATATTAGAAAAAAAGATGGAAAGAAACAAGAAAATCAAGTGCCTTGGTACACAGACAAGGAATCACCCTATGTTTCTCACATTCAGATACCTTACAGTCTTCATCTAATACTCAGACCAGCTCTGCTGATGCTCACCTGTCACTAGAGCTTCAATTACWATAAAGTCATATTAATTACTGCTCCTCAGACAAAAACTCTGGAGGAACTCTTAATTAAATTCTCCTTTCTAACTTCATAATATCATTTTCAAAGGAGTCACTCTTATGAGTAAGATCTATAACACAGTTTATTGATAAAGCATATTAGAATGGAAAAGAGGGGCTGAAAGCTCTGAGCAACCATTTAGAAGTAACAAAAATCAAGTATAGAATCAAGAAATTACCTTTTCCAGGTAGCTAAGTCTTGTATGGGATATGAAGCTCTTCCTTCACTGGAAGGTTCCAGTTGTATGTAAGTTCTTGAGTTGTGCTGCAAACCACTAGGTCATCTTTGTCATCTGAACTACAATCTGGCTGTCTGAACAAACCAAGCTGTCTCATACAGGATGTGTAAGCATCAGATTTTATAAGAATCCCCTCCTCCCCTCCTCAAAAGTTATTTGACTCCACCTATACACAGAAAAACAAAGTTCTGTCGTGATTAGAGATCAGAGAAAGCAAAATCAGGAATGGGTGGAGGAAACTAGAGGGGGAAGGCAGATTTTGTTATGTATCTGCACTGTACTTACAGCAGCCTTGGCTGCTGTCCACATTTTTTGTTGAATTCAACTATTGGACCAGCCAGAAAGTTCAGATGTGTCAGTTGACTTTAAACTCCCCTATGTTCTGTGGCATTTACTGCAAATGTTAATTCAAATTTGAAATTAATTTGTGTCTTCCCTATGGCTGTGCTATTGGGCAGATGTGGGCTACAGTGAGCATCATATAGCCTGCAGCAACTAAAGAAATTATAGGAAGGTTGAATGTGCTCTCCTGAGCATGATGCATGCATTTTCAGAGCCTTTCACCACACCAGAGAAGTCCTTTAGTTGTCTGATTTAGGAGCCCACAGTTGAATAATGCTAGATCTTGTAAAGGTTTTCTCTCCCTGTTYTCATTGCTAGTTTTTTTAACTTATTCCCTTTCCTACCAATTTGTTTTGCATTAAGATTGTGCGGCTAAACTGCTTTTGTGATTGTTGGAGGGGTGTGGTGGGTTGTTGCAGTAGCTTGTTGCTTTTTATAATATTTACTTATTAGTGTACTTACTTCATGACTTGACCAGTTATCTGTGCAGTTTGTGTATGTTAAGAGGCAATATAAATATGCAGTTGACCCTCATAACTAAGAAACAGATATATTTCATATTTTTGGCATATGTGAATGGGAAGCCAGCAAGATTGTGTGATGACATTCTAGTTTTTTTTTTGCTGGGAAAATTCTCTCCTTTTTAGAGCTAAAGAAGTCAAAATCATGGCAAAGGAGTCGTTTTTGAAGTGGATTAAATGTGCAGTCATGACAGAAAAGTTGCTGCTACTCCTACTTCACCTTCCTGCTACCATGTGGGTTAGTGAAGTGAACTAGACTGGTGAAATGACATTGCTGGTTACTACACTGGAACAGTTTCCCAATTTGGAGAAATTCATTGTGTGCTTTTACAATGCAGAAGGAAAAAAAAAGAACCAGGAATGAAACTTAGCAGATGACACTGCTTAATCCAGAGGAGAAATTCACATGGCAGTTGTATATATTCAGTGTACCCACATGCCCCATGAGCCCACCAAATTCTGACCCATGGTCTTGCTAAGCACAGGGGTGTGACTGATTGGATTACATTCCCCCGGTCTTTCTTATTTCTTTTCTAAAAACAGGGGTTATGCTTCCCCTTTGCCAGTCGTTGACAATTTCATCAGATTGCCACGAYATCTCAAATATGACATTATGGGCTTAGCCACTTCCTCTGTCCATTTCCCTCAGAACCCACGGCTCATGCAGACAAGCCTCCTGGAGTTTTTGCCTGACTTCCTCATTGCTGGGATGCTTGGAATAGGTGGCCCTTGATCATGGGAATTCAAGTCTACAGACAAAATAATGATGTCTGGAATATTTCACTGGTCAATCCATCAGATTACTTTTAACATTATATTCACTGACATTATTGGGGATTATGTCCAAAGGACTATTGTCATGGCCTATCATGACTGTCTTAAACCAAAATGGTCTTAGTGGGACTACAATGAATGTTCATTTTCTGTAGTCCTTCCTGCTAAATATATTTAGTCTTTACTCATACCATTTAGTTTGGGTTATCCAGAACTTCTATTATGAATTAATACCACAGCAGCTTTTTCTCATCTCATCAAGCTAAAATATTTTCACAATTTTSTATCAACATATGAAATTATTATACTAAACCTCTGCACAGTAATCCTTCTTAATAGTCTATTGTTTTTCTCCACATGTTACATTTCCAAATAAAACTTAAATCTCTCTTATTTCTACTTAAGAAACTAGAAATAAGAGAAAAATTGTAGTCTGCACTTCTATGAATACTTCTATTAATGCTTACATTATTTCTTGTTCAACATTTAAGCATTTTAGAAAACTCTTAAAAAAAAAAGAAGAACTTTTTAAACTCTTAAGGAGAACTCTTAAAAAAAAAAAGGAGAACTTTGAGGTTTCCATTCATACCCTGGAATAAAAGGAAGTTTATTCCAGGTGGCAAGAAGAGTCACTTCTGCTCAGATCTAGTGTGCCAGCTCAGCTTTCACTAATTCCAAGAGTTAGCTTCCACTTTAAGTGCTTGAGTAAGCACAAAATACATTTACAGGTGGACTGCTATATGAAATATTTGGTGTAGAGTGAAATGAGAATCTCCCAAGAACATATATACTTCAAATAATAACACTGGTTCATGATTATGAAGAGACTATGCTTAAATTCTGTCCAGTCAGGCTACAAAGAAATATTTAACCATTCAGGAATTAATGTGTCTTGGCTTTTATTACCAGRCTCCCAGAATTAAATCAGCAATGGTTTAAACAGAGGCTGGATATACATGCATTTCTAAAATGCCTTTTTCTCAATATTTTCAAAACTGAAAGTAGTAATTGTGTTTTCTGCTGCTGTTAAGTATTTCAGCTCCACTGATTTCAAAATTACTTCACCATCAGACAATTTCTTCTCTGATTTCTCAATTGGAACAGGGCTGCCTTTGAAGAAGATACAACAAATMTATTGCCAGCTTTTGTTATTATTGTAGTACATATAAAATGCTGGAAACAAATCTCTGAAGTGTAGTTCTTATTTAAATAAACTGCTCCAATGTAGGAAGCCAGCCCGGCATAAAGACACACTGAGATCCTGGCAAAGTCTCCTTGTAGTCAACTGTGCTCAGATGGAAGGGCAGAGAGCTTACAAAACCATGCCTCCTGCATTCCTTAGTCCTTGGTGGTAATGGTGCTTGTCCTGCTACCTGGAACTACCAGCTTTTATCACATACACCCTCTCTTTCTTTTCCTGACCAAAGCCTACTGACAGTATTGATAAACAGAGAGTAAGCCAAGATAAAATATTACCAGGTCATATGATTTGCCAGCTAAGAGAACATTGATTGAAATGACTGTACCAAAATGACTATGTTTGATTTGTGGTGTTAAATWATCCCTGATGTAATATGGGTAGCCTGAACATAAACTGTCTGAGGACTGTGTGCAGGAGAGACAGTATGTGAAAGGATTGGAAAACTATTATGTAAGAAATAAACAGGCTGACATCACTGCCAAAATAGCTGACATGTGATGCTAAATAAGCCTGGGTAAGAAATGTAGATGAGTGTGCAGAGATTTGAGGTCTTAAAGGAAAAAAAAAGAATTTAATCTTGATATGATTACAGAAGAACTAGGGTGGTGAATCAATTACATAGTTAGGATGATGAAGGAAGTGATTTCTTTGCTGGTGTTTTGTGGGGATAGGAGAGCTGGCAGTGTTAGCTGGCAGATATCAGAGGGGCTAAAGAGCAGAAAGAGGTAGCAAACAAGCAARTGATTAGGGTTTGGCAGAAGCTGTCAGACTGTAAAACGTGATATACTTAATTGATAAAGTTAGAATAAATGGCTTGGTTTTGGACTGGGTTCTGGTTATTCTATTATCAATTTAACAAATTCTTCTTAGTTTAAGATTGATTAAACCTTTACAGGTGCGGAGCAAATAAAGAAAAACCCTTCTGTCCTAAAATTACTGTCATGTGTGCTGATTGTTTCCCCTGTTCAAGGCAGCATCAATCCCTGGACTTCCTTCATAAAAAAGAGAATGCTGAGTGTGGATGGAAAGGGCTATCTACAGGGAAGAGGGTGGCATAGAGTCTGAACTGGCTGTGAAGGGAAGGCATATTTATCTGAATAAAGGTTGTTTGTTTTGTTTTTCAAGAAGCAATAATCAATTCATTTTCTCCGTGTAAATCTTGCTTGTGATTATAGATTCCATTACAAAATAATAGGGTAAGAAGGAGAGGGGGCACAGAAAATGASTACTGCTAAATGGGCAAAAGGGAAAAACACTGCTTAAGCTTATCAAAACAAAATGGTTAAGTACAGTGCCAGTGCAAACAACAGTCTCTCTCTGCCCTATCCATCTAGCATCTGTGGGTGGCTTCTTCCACTTCCTGTTTTGAAATAGTGACCAATGTTCAATCATTCTTCTTTAATTACAGGATGAAAATGCCCTGTTCTTGGCTATGTCTGGAGTGTCGATGAGGCATTTTCTGTCCTCATACATTAGGAAAGAGATGGATGTGTTTGGCTAAGTGAGCCCTAAGTGTCCTCTKGTTGATACCTGGGAAGATTTTTTACAAGGATTCAGCTGAGAGCACAGACATTAAGGGATATAAGGTCACTAGACTTCCTGTGCTATTTTCTTAAACTATCCTGCCACACAGTGCTGTCCATGTCTAGGTGCTGTATTGTGGTGTTACGATAAAGTGAAGAAATAAATTCCAAGAAGAAGAAGAAATGCAAATACCCTTGACAGCATGAAGTGTGCCCATATAGAAGAGTTTTCAGAGTGAACAGCTGCTTGTAGTGAACTGAATACAAGGCTATACAAGCCCGGCCCTGTATTTCTGTAAGGATGGATTCTTGCAGTAAGTTCTTAAAATATTCTTCCTGGTTTCATTTTTAGGATCAGGATAGCAACAGATAATGAAGAAGGATGCTTGTTGGCTCAGTGCAATACTKAATGATTATGAAGTTTGCAAGGCAAACATTTTCAAGCTTGGAGTATGCAGAATGACAGCCAGGCCACAATTAAGGGATTGAACTGCACTGTTGGTAGTACTGACCAAAAGACCCACCTTGAAGACAGGGCAGAAAACTGATTTAATATGAGCTTCTAGTTACAACATTGTGGCTACAGAAGTGAAGTAACTGATGGATATATGGTTGAAGAGATGATAGATCTGTGCCTGAGGGAGGCACAAAGATCTAGCTCCTTTGTGGTAGGAAGGGTCAGTGATTCAACATCACCTGCTGTGCAGGGAAGCAAGATTTTTCCAAGCCCACATGTGTCACTGAGGAAAGGCTGACATAATAGGTCCTGGACACTCAGAATGTAAAATCTGAWTTTTATTCCTAGCAGGGTTTCCTGCTGAGTCCAAATTTCACTGAAAGCTGGTGTGTCAGAGAAGCTGTGGGACACAGAGTGGATGTCTGGAACATGATGCAGTGACAGAAAGAGATTCCCAAGGCTGCTGGACAGAACTGTCATTTTGAAGCTGTGGGCAGGTGTTTAAAGCAAATAAACTACTCTGCCTCCATGCAGGGTAGCAGTAATTTTACTGATATTTGTCACTGATGTAGGTGCTGAAATACTACTTCTTTTGGTTTAGCAATGCAGGAAAGTTACCAGAAAACTTGAAATCATCAGAATGTTCAGTAGGATGATGAACAGGCTGGAACATGAACAGTTTATAAAGCTCGATGAAGATGAAGAAGATGAAGAAAGCTTTGAAGATGAGTGTAAGAGGGGTCTTGATCATGATGTATTAATACCTACACTGGACTAGGAATCTTGTAACAAAGGGATTTTCAATTTATCATTCAATGATATAAGAGGATTCAATGGATGGAAAACTGGAGCTGAGAAATTAATAMCATAAGTAAGTCACATTTTAATGAGAAAGGTGACAATGGGAACCATTTATCTATTATTTAATCACTGTTTATTTTAATCAAAACTGAATGCTTTTCTGAAGACAATGTTCTAGTTCYCTTATCCTAAATTACTGACAGTGGCCATACTGTATAAAATATTCATATCTGTACTTTTCTTTTTAGTAAMAATATTAATCTGCTATGAATTAACTTGCTTTTGCTACAAAATTTAAAAACAAATCCAACCCATAGTCTCAAAGGATAAGGAATTGCCTTTTTACTTTTTCTACTTAAAACAAAGTTTACGAGTATAATTTATGCTCAGTGAACAAGGGATTTTCCTCTTTTGTGAGCTGACAAAATGAACCAGCTTGGATTGCATGGTACATCAGCCTTCTTGACATAAAATCAAACTGAATTTATGCTGAATAATTTGACTGGAAATTAGATCAAATTATCTTAAATAGGTCATTCCAGACTAACAGAGCAATAAAGGGCACTATGTTTGTTGACGTATTTGACCCAAATGTTCCAGTCATGTCAAAACAGGTATGGACTATAATTCCAGCTTAATTCATATCGCGCAGTGCCTTCCCAAATGCTGCACTCAGAACAGATGATAAAAGGGCTGTCAGTCTTTCAAACATGGGGATCTAAAGCAGGAAACTAATTCTGAATTTTGAACTGACATAATTTTTTAAATTGTTTTGACTGGTAGAGTACGACTGWCACCAAAATCAGTATAGTCAGGTCTTTTTCTTAACTGCAGGTGGTTTAATGTTCAAATATTGCCCAAAGAAAAAAAGGAAAAAGACCATTAAGAAACAGATGAAATTTTTCTTCAGTTCCAATCCTCATGTAAGCATAGAGCCAAAGGAAATAAATGATGTGTAACTCTTATTTCTCAAATGGTGCATAACACTTTAGATCAATAACATATGCATAGTCTAATTGATGTGTARCAATATATGTTGCTGGAAAGCAACTGACCCTGCATAAAGCTGCTTAGGTGAGCCTTTCAGGAGGGGAGTGGCCCCCAGTGCTTTAACACTGATGATATTGCCCATGAAATCAAAATAAAAGATGAAAGTCAATTTTTGATTCCTTGATTGTGTTCTTTATACAACTTCAAGACCTACATAAGAATTTCAAAGGAGAAAGAGATACCTACAGTCAATAGTGGGCCCCATCTTTCTTTAAAACCGTTTTTCCTTACGTATACTAATAATACTATATTAACTATACTAATAATACTATATTAACATATTAATGATACAGATTATTAATATGAATTTTTCAAAGGGCAGTTTCTATTCCATTACATTTGGAGGGTGTCACATTTGATTTTTTGGTTGTGTTTTGTTACTTGTGTTGCAAATAACTGGAATTATGCACTGATATTTTTAAGAAAAAAAATTATACTAGAATTTTTCGCAGTAGTTTCTAATGTAGTTTCTTCTTGTGAGAACCTAAACTGTAGATATGTTTGTCTACTTGTGAAGAGAAAGGTAACATAGGTGAGACAAGTGACCAGAAAAGAAGAAAAACTGAATAAAATGGAATAAACCAAACCTCTCAGCCTGGAACTATGTTACTAGGTTGCAGCATAATCTGGAGTTGTAAACACAAATTATCATCAATAATCTTGTCTGTACTGAGGATGCAGTGAAGCAAATGAGAAAACTCACTAAGCCTGAGTATGGAAATTTCCTAAAGCACCTGGAGTGTGSAGACAGCACAGTCATCACCTTTCTGTGCATCGCTTTTTCACACTTTTTCATTCCAAAGGTTAATCCAATTGGCTTTCATTTTTTAACATGGGCAGAGTAGAAAGCAGCCGTATCTGCATCACCACATTTATTGAAACTGCCATTTCTCTAGATAGCATCATTACATTGTTTCTATATTACACCATATAGCAGCAAAAAGTAAGTATCTTTTAGGATATCTTCAAGAATAGTGAAGTACATTGGAAAGCAGTACGACAAAGATAGGGAAAATGACCACCAAACAGAGTGAGAACGGGCAGAAGTGTGTTTCCCCCARAAGAACCATGTAGAGTGCTGCATCACAGCTCAGGCCCCATCCTCATGGGTTCTCTCCTTGGCATGAGTTCACTGGAAGCTGCAACTCACTAGCACCTCCTGGAGCTATTGCTCTGCACCCCAGCATACCTTAGCTCCAGTGTGGACAGTGCTACAGCTTGAAATGCCAGAGATACAATGCAGTGGAGGGGGAAACCCTGTGCTGTGACTTCACATCTTCGAAGCACCTGCTGTGCTGCCCTGTGGCACTCTGCTGCTCCCCAGCATGACACCACTGTTACTTCTGTAAACTTTCTTTCTGTTTGAAGAAAAACCAAACCAACCAAGCAAACAAAACAACAAAAAAAAAAGAAGCAGGAAATCAGGAAAAGCCTTGCACACCTTTGCGAGCGACGTGAGGCAGCACACAATGCACAGGGCACTCCTTGGTCAGGTGTGGGGTCAGCTCGCCCTGGAGCTGTGGTTGGACAGAGGGCTCAGGGCTCCACTGCTCTCCATAAGCAGCCACTGCTGAGAGCTTCCCAGCCTGGGTGGCCAGACACAGGCCCAGGCTATGCTGGCTGTGCCCTGTTCAGGGCTCCTCCGAACAAGAGAGAGGTGGAGCTCCTGGAGCACATCCAGCAGAGAGCAACAAAGGCTTCCTAACTGGAGCATCTCATGAGGAAAGGCTGAGAGAGATGGACCTGTTCAGCCTCCAGAAGATACAACCACAAGGGGACCATCCATGTCTCAACGGAGGGTGCCAAGAGGATGGACCAGATTGTTCCCAGTGGTGCTGAGCAATAACAGGAGAAGAGGCAAAGGGCAGAAACTGGTGCACAGGAAGTTCTTTACTGCATGGGCGACCGTGTATTGGAACAGGTTGCCCATAGAGGCTGTGGAGTCTCCCTCAGTGCGGATATTAGGGARCAGTATGGAGCAATCCTGTACCATGCACTCTGTGATGACCCTGCCTGAGCGGGGAGGTTGGACCAGGTGCGCCTCACAACSGGACCCACCGGGCGCCTACCGAACGCAGCTCAGGCCGCACCCGCTCAGCGCTCAGGGCCTCTGCCGGGATGAGGGGCGGGCGCTGCCGGGTCCCGCCCTCACGGGAGCGCCGGGGCCGCCCCGCCGCGCCGGGAGGGGCCGGGCCGCGCTCTGACCCGCGCTTGGGCTCGTACGGCGTTTGCGCGGCGCGGCGGGCGGACGGTCGGGTCATGGAGCGCGGCGCCGACACGGCCGTGTGGCGGCTCCGTGCCACCGCCGCACAGCGCGACCGCCGCCAGCCGCCTTCGCGGGAGGAAAGCGACCGCGGCGCGGGCGGCAAGAAGCGGGGCGGGCGGCGGCCGCTGCTGCCGCTGTCCGAGGCGCGGGGTGCGCCGCTGGTGCTGTTGTACCTGCTGGGGCTGCGGGCGCTGGTGCAGGTGTCGCACCGGCAGCTCCTGAGCCGCCCGCCCGCCGCCTCCGGGCCCCGAGACTTCAGCGCCGCCCGCGCCAGGTACGGCGGGGCCGCGGGGCGGCGGGCTGGGTGGCTGTCCCTGCCGGAGGGGTCATGTCGTGCTCTGCCCTGCGAGAGCTCGGAGCTGGTGAAACAGCGCGTCCCCCCATACTTTAATTCCGGTAGCCTCTTACAGTGCTCGGTATATGGGAAAGCTTCTTTGCAAATTTGTAATTGTGTCACCGAAAAGTCGGGAAGACTAAGGCTGTCACTGTCATTTCAGTTTTAGAGTGGTAACGTCAGGTGTATGTCTTAGTGAAAGTGTGCGTGTTCAGGCATTCAGGAAGGGACATGCATGCTATACAGAACATTGCTAAATTTAGATAAAATCTTTGGCTTCTCCGTTCACTCTTCTATTTCTTTTTGAATTTATRTGTTCAGACCAGAAAACCAATGCGTTGGCTTAATATCATGGTAGATAAGGAGTCATGAGTAAAGATCAGGCCTRTATGCCCATTATAAGTCACCAAAACTGGCTAACTGGCTTTAGCTTCTGCTTACCTTGAGTTTTGAAATAGTACCAAAATGTTACAATTCTGGATAAGTTACATACTAAATTTTRAATGTGTTGATGCTGAATTTTTAATTTATGTCTTACAGGGGATATCTTGACAACCTTACAGCAATTGGGCCCAGAACAGTTGGAAGTCCAGAAAATGAAGTTCTTGCAGTTAACTACCTCTTAGAACAAATTAGGAGAATAGAAAGAGAAAGCACAGATGCTCACAAGATATCTGTAGACATACAGAGGCCCACAGGCTCCTTCAGCATTGACTTTTTAGGAGGCTTTACTAGTTACTATGCAAATATAACCAATGTGGTAGTGAAGCTGGACCCCCGCAATGGAGCCAAGCATGCAGTGTTATCCAATTGTCACTTCGATTCCGTACCAAATACCCCAGGTAGGTCCGTGTGTTTCTTCTGTGTTTCTGTGTGTTATGTGCACCACAGAGCTTGGCTCATGGATCTCTCATACCAAGTAGCCACGCTAGAATTCTGCATGTAYCAACTGGTCTGCTTAGTCTCAATGAAATTCATTGTTCAGAGTGACAGGTTGTTCCTGTTAAACTCAGGATTTCACTCTCACTTTCTGGTAGACAGCAAGTTACAGATGCGTATTTAAATTTCTAGAAAGATTGGTTCTATCTGCCTGTCTTAAAATTCACAGCTTATGCATATAGTTCATATGCTGCTTCCACACATTGTCCAGGTGTCTTTTCATACTTCTGTACTAATTTAATCCTGGCATTCTTTTCACAGAATRCTTTGTACCAGAGACTATGCCCATCCCTACTAACCAGTCTGTTTTCCCCTCCTTTTGCCGGTATCTCAGATTTTCAGTCTGATATGCTAAAGACATGCCAGCTTTTTTCTTTCCACATTCAAAGCTTCTGTCTCAAGACTATACTGGTCAAAGGCTGGGATACTGTTGCCTTGGTAGTGTGTACATCTTTTACTGCTAGTTTCATCTTCACTGTTGCATGCTCTCTTRATCTTGTTCCTCTACATTTTAATAAATCTAATACTGTTAAATTATTATTGCAGCAAGGGCATAAACAGCTTCGTAAATTTGYGGGTTCAGCAGTGCCAGGAAGGTATGGATTAAAACACAGTGTTTGTTGTAACACTCGGCCACAGGTCTGTGCCTGTTATTACGGTTGAAAAACACCCACAGATATCACTCGCCAACAAAGCACCTTTGGRGCACTGGAGTTCCTTCCTTTATGTATTTTATTTTTTGGTGGTGAACCTTTAGGATGTGTGACCAGTCTTCATTATTAAGGAAGAATTTGAGTATTAGCTACAGAAACAAAACTTGCTGTATTCTTTCTGCCTTTTTTCTGGTAACAGAGAGTATACAGAACTTTTCTTTCTCAGTCATATTTGGGCAATGTGAGTTTCCAAATTAAACTTAATAAATGCAGGTTTATTGTACATGCTCTCTGATTTAGGAAGGAATTTAAGATATGCTAATTCCTGTGTGTTTAGCCTATGTATGTCTGCCTAAACTAAGAACATTTCTCAAGCACAGTACTGTGATTATGAAAAATTGTCTTCAAATTGTGTGTCAGTTTCTGTAGGTTACAAGACAGGATTATGTTTACGTCAATTCTTTTCTCTACAGTTATTCAGATAATAAAATATTTCACCAACCTTGCACACAAGTGCCGAAAAGATAAGAATGGTTTGTATAGGRTTTTGCAGAAATCTGCAGAGGAGCTAGAAATCAGCCTGTGTGCTTGCCCTTCATGACAAAGCATCCTAGCTCTTCACCAGCAGTGAGGAGCTGCTTTTGTTTTCTTTTGTTTTCTTAGTGTGCCAGTTGCACATTACCTAAGCAAGAAACTTTCTCTTCTCTTGTGTTTCTCTTAGCTACTTGCTCAAAGCCTTTTTTTCATTATCAAAAAGATGGACTTTTAACCAGAATCAGTATGACTCAGTGATCAGTGAGTAATGTGTTTGAAAATCAGATAATAAAATATAATCTGCTTGTGGTGCTTATAGATACAAAATGAGTGAAGCAAAGCTCAGTAAACTATTACTGTTAGAAAGCTTGTGTTCCTTGTTAAGGGAAAACATAAATTGTAAAGTCCTAGAACATGTCTCTTGTTCTGATTCTACTACTCTTCAGTTTATATGTCCTATTTGATTCTTTTCTGATACACTTGGCAGCAAAAACATCCTTGAAATTATCATTGCAGACATAGTGTGGTGTTTTTAGGTTAGTGATATCTCCCATAAAATCTGTTATGACCTCCTGTCAGTTTTCTTATGTGTGAAGTATTTGGGGATACCTTCTCTGCAAGTTTGTGTAATAGTCTGTGGCTGCATGGCTTTTACGAGATGTAAATCTGGATGATTCTTGAGGCCATTAACTTTCATTTTTCTTAGCTTCACAACAAGGCAGGTAAATGACTACTATATTCCTCTGCTGAGTTTTCAATACAGCRTGTTAGAGAAAAGAAGTCTGGCTAAGAGCATAATCTTGGTTAACAGTTAAGTTCCTTTCCAGCTGAGAAATCTGTGATATTCTGTGAAACTAAGGATAATCTGTAACTGTCAGGGCTTTAAATCAGGTTTTTAGATGGCAATTTTTTGTCAGAACAAGGGAATAATTTCTGGGAAATAGAGTATAGAGTGGTGTATTGGAAAGATTTCAAACTTATTTATTCCACACAATAAACTGAAGCTAAAATCTAGACTGAGATTTATGTTTGTATCAGGACTCTGTCCTTTTTGCAGAAGAGCCAGATATGTCTAAGTTTTGTCAGTTGACAAGCTTTGGAAAAGCTGCTTTTTTTTTTTTTTTTTTTTTTTTTTTTTTTTTTTTTTTTTTTTTTTTTTTTTTTTTTTTGATGTGTAAATTGAACATTTTGAGCAGCTAACAAGGGTCACTAAATAGCATGCTGGGGCCTGACCACACTGTTGTCAGCGTCTCAGTGCATGCCAAGACCCCAACCAGATTGCCAAGTATGCAACCCAGGCCCAAAGGAATGAGTTTTAATTTCTGTTCTGTCCCCAGTTTTATTTATTAGAGTGGGATAGGGAAGTGCTACAGCTTGCACCAAAGTGAGGGAAATGGGAAAATGGGAGACCTTGAGTAAAAGATGGATGATTAGTCAAGATGAAGAACTGGTGGGGCATGGGAGAAGGTGTGAGACTGTAGYGTGAGATTGGATGAGGAATTCAAAGAGGACAGACTGCTGAGCTTGGAGTGAAAGGGGTTTCTGCAAAGAATGATGGTAGAAAGCACATAAAAATCCTTTACAATAATGTATACTTTGCGAGGTTTTGAAGGATGTGGATTCTGGTATTTCCTTAGCTTTATTTTGCAATCTTAGCTTTATGTTACTTTGAGGTTTTGTCCCCTTAATAAAATGTATTGTAACAGTGTAGAACGCTTTAGGGAGACTTGTGTGAGAATGTTTATTTTTTAAAATTTGAGTGTGCCGTCATTGAAAATTACATTCCTATTCATCTTGTATTTGGGAAAGCAGATAATGATCACTTTGCTTGCCTAGTAACCTGGTTAGTCTGCTTTTCATGAACAATAGTATTGGATCTGATATCTTGTAGTTCACTTACTCAACTTCTGAACGTATTTTTACTTTCAACTATTGCTTTCAGCTCATACAGACGGAGGGTACAAACAGTCCCAGAAAATATACTAAAGCTTGACAYAATTATACTGCAGTTAGATTAAGTAACTGAAACAGCATGAACCATTTTTCTTCTCTTGTCTTTGTTGCAAATCTGTGCATTTGTTGTAAAGCTTACTATTTTGCTGTTTATTTTAAGGTGCCAGTGATGATGCTGTTAGCTGTGCAGTGATGCTTGAAATACTTAACACACTTTCAAAATCATCTGAGTCCCTTCAGCATGCTGTCATATTCTTATTTAATGGTGCAGAAGAAAATATTTTGCAGGTGAGAAAATGCCAGAATTATAAATTATACATCAAAGCAGAGTATTAAAACTCTTAACAAAGGATAGATACGGCTTGTGTTTAATCTGTGGAAATATTAATTAAGTACCAGTCTTCTCTGAGGAAAATGTATATGATTTCAGAAGGAAARAGGCGCTTGTGTTAAGAATATTGTATGGATTAGTTTAAGTAGAAGACTCGTATTTTCTGCATCTGTGTTGCCTGCCTTGTGCAGTCTTGAGTTATATGCAGTCTTGAATGATGGCAAATAACATTTAGGCTTGTCTGGTTAATATTTGACTTTTTTTTTTTTCTTGCTTTCCCATCAAGGCTAGTCATGGCTTCATTACACAACATGAGTGGGCTAAGTCAATCAGAGCTTTTATTAACCTGGAGGCAGCAGGTGTAGGAGGAAAAGAACTTGTTTTTCAAACAGGTATGAGCTTGCATTATGTCCAGTTTTTACACAGGAATAATTTGATAATAAATGATGCAGACTTGAAGGAATATTGAAAGTGACTCATAGGCAAAAGACAGGAGAACCTCTGTGCCTTTTTCCCAACCCTATACAGCAGTTAAGTTCTCAGTCTTTAGGTATTTATGGTTTAAAACATTGCCATGAAGTTGCCTCATAGGTGGGAAGTGTGTAAAGAGCAGAATAATAAAAGTTGTGTTTCCCTTTTACATTAAGGTAAAAAGAGGAAAAACATTTAGACAGGACATGTATCTTAATACTCATACTTTCACATGCTCTATTTATTTTTCACAGCAGTTCTTTCAAAATCTTTGCAGGGAGTTGTTGGCATTATGACTTCTTCTCATGGTCAGGAAGCAGCAAAACTTCTGTGTTTTGTGTGCTGTGGTTAGACCTGTGCTCCAGCCTAGCTGGACTGCAGACTTGCTTGTACTGCTAAAGCTGCTTAGCTGTTTACTTGCACTGAGTGCTTTAGGGGAGAGACTTTTTTCTAAACAATGGTATTGATGTGTCATACAGACATGATGGATTGGAAGCTCTGCTAAAGGTTGTGACTTCTTCATTAATGCAGGGTTTTTTTGGGACATGGTTTATCTGCTCTGCCACTGAACGCTGGAGGCAACGGTGATTGTTTCCCCCCCCCGCCCCCAAAGTGCAGCTAATTTTTTTTCTTAAATATGAGTCATTCAGCCAACACAGATGTACCCATTATATACTCTGTGGGGTCCAGTGAGTTGCTTTGCATTATTTGTTACCATGATGCATATCTTAACCAAAGTTTAAAAAATAGTTTCTGTGAACTTCCTGCTCATCTTTTATTAGGACCTGAGAACCCTTGGTTGGTACAAGCATATGTAGTTGCAGCCAAACATCCCTTTGCCTCTGTGGTGGCACAGGAAATATTTCAGAGTGGCATTATCCCAGCAGATACAGACTTTCGAATCTACAGGGATTTTGGCAATGTTCCAGGTATGTCATCAAAATACATGTAAATACACATTACATTTATTATAAGGTTGTCTGTGGTTGACTGTGAAGGTCCTCAAATTTGGTTTGTCTGTCATACTGCGAGGGAATTTTCCTTCCCTTTTCCTAAGGAAAGAGCTTACAGAGATCAATTGGTCCTCTACTTGGCTAGGGATCTTCTTTGATGACTGTTTTTTCCAGAAACTACATGGTTTCAGAAACAGAACAGTTTCCTGAAAATCAGGAAAATGCTCCAGTAATTAACAGCACTCTATTAAATATTCTGTTTTGAAACCTTTTGGTACATGACACTAATAACCTGCATGCAGGAATGAAATATCTTTTTCTAATGGATAAACCCAAATCACTTCTTTTAGAGATAATGGTATAGTAATTAATGAATTTTCATGACCCTTTGGCTTTTTTGTTGGGATTTTGTGGTTGTTTTGGGGTTTTTTGGTTGTTTTGGGATTTTTTATTGTTTTTATTGGTTTTGTTTGGATTGGGTTTTTTTTTTCTTTTTTCTTACTGGTGTTGTTTTGTTTGGGGGATTTGATTGGTTTTGGGCGGTTTTGGAGGGGTTTGTTTGGTTGGTTTTTTCCATAATCAAGCACAGGACGGAAGTTTTGAAGTTTTGCTAGTCTGTTTGCAGTTTGTTATCCTTTCTGCAGAGACTGAACAATGGGAAAGAACTGTGAAATGTTCACTCATTGTGAACACAGTTCAAAAGACTAAACTTCTGTAAAGTCCTTGTTGTCCAGGACAGGTTGTCACTGGAATCACTCTCAAGGAAAGCGGTATTTCTGAAGTGATTGTTAGTACAAAACAGTTGACCTGTCATATTCTGTACTGTTCTAAGGTACGCTTCTGGCCTGAAAATAAAGAAGCTGATTTTGTACAATGTGTTCTTTGTTCAGAATCATACCTGAAAGATAAATGATTTCTCACTGACCTCTAGGTTGTTTTTTTTTAATTTTTTTTTAAAAAATTGAATTAAAAACTAGTTTGTTCCTCAGAATTGAGACATAGTGTGTCAAAACTTGTGAGATTTCAGATTGCAGCTAGCAGCTTTTAGTATACATAGCTAAATAGGTGATTGGGGTACACTGAATGTATAACTAAAAAACAGAATACCTTTGGGTTTTCTTAAATGCTTTTGTTTGTTTGAACTTATTTGGACATTGAAATGAAGGGTTTTCAGACCAGCTCTCTGAAAAACTGTTTACATATTAGAAGTACAAAGAACACACCTGGTATTTTGGGAAGGTATTTCTGTAGTGTCACAGTGCTGCTTTTTATTACTTTTCAGCGTGAACATTTATTGAAGTTTTGCAAGTAAACGTTTGGCAAGCACCTTGTACAACTTTTCTGAAGCTGAGATGATCTGGTGTTTTCTTGTGTTTCTCCAGTTGCATACTGGAGAATTCATAGAGATTTCATGGAAATTGGTGCATTTGAAAGGACAGATATTTTAAAACGTTTTAAAGCCGCTTTCTTTGAAAGACATTTGGAAGCCAAGTTAGTCTTCCTTCTGCAAAGGTGACTTTTGTTCATCTCTAAGGATAATGACTGGGTTACAAGTAGAGCAACCTTTTCTGTAAAGTATAAAGGGAGGCTTTCACGTATTTCTTTTGGGGTTTTAGGATTGCATAAATACAAAAAAATGCTGCTTCTCTTTCTTTAGGAATAGATTTGGCATTCATTGAAAATGGCTATATTTACCACACAAAATACGACACATCAGACAGAATTTTGACAGATTCTATTCAGAGAGCAGGTTGGTATTTTAAGGATTCAGTAATTTACCAAAGAGTAGTATTTTAACTGCTTTTTCATTTTGCTGTAAGACTGAGAAATGAATAATTCTAATTGCTYATTTAGTACATGTTGGTCATGTTCTAACGAACAAAGAATTAACTGAATGCATATCTTTTAAATACAGAGGAAATATATTTGGTCAGCTTGGGAAGATAAACTTTATCAGCATCCAGTGATATTAATTAGATTCCACAGTTGCTTTCAAATCAAAATTATTGTCTACCTATTGATACCTGATTGCTCAACATTCTGTGCGCCTTTTATCTCACTAAGTTCCCTTTTTGGTTAATGTGTCTCATCAGGAGTTTTTGGATAAGTTGGTGGCATAGAGACTGATCTGCCAGCAGAGGTTTTTATATTGGAATGGATCTCAGTGAAACTTACGTGGTAGCACACAGATTGGGTATACAGGATTTATTTTCTGCAAGAGGTTGTGCTCATAGCAGACTATTTGACAGGTTGCAGTAAAGAAAATTACAGAGACCAGGAAAAACTAACATAATCCTAAATGCATCCAGGATATTGACCATTCCCTCTTTAAGCTTATATAGAAGCCGGCTTCGATGAGCAGCAAGAATAAGGGTTTTAAAAACTTCCTTGCACCAATTTGGCTGTGGGGCAGAAAGCAACACTTGTAAATTCCTATTGATGAGATGATTTTAGTGATCATGATGGTTTTAGGTGGAACTTGTCCTGCTAAACATGTTACAAATTAAAAAAAGAAAAAAATGACAAACTTTACAGCCTGTAAGCACTTCTGATGGTCAAGTAAAAGTAAAATGAAATTTGAGAATGACTGTTCTCATTTGGTTACCTGTGTTTTGGCTGTATTGTGGGACAGGAAGAGGTGACTTGTGCCTGTAGGCTGCAGAAGAAAATAGTGGCGTTGTCTTACAGTGATGTAGGGAAAGAAAGGCAGGTAATTCGCAGTCATTGAAACCAGGATAGGTCACTTAGTGGTGAGGAGAAGAGGCGGAAGATTAGGAAATTATAAACTCTTCTATGGTTAGTCCAGTGCTAAATATCAGAAATGAAGAGGAGCTTATGGGCTGAAAGCCTGACTGTTCCTTTCATTGGCATGGTGTTTAAGTACATGAGGCATCCCAAGTATACTTATTTTGACCGCTGGATAGATTAACTCATGAAAGTACTATTCTTTGTGTACCACCAAAAACCAGTTTGAAATAATCATCTGTATATTCATATCTTTGTTTGACGGTACTTTGTTTGAGGGTACTTTTATGCAATTTTTCAGAATGATAATATTAAAAAAATACTGTGTGGTAATTTATCAACCTTGATATAACTATATTGTGTATCTGCTGTTTTAATAGGTGACAATATTCTAGCTGTCCTAAAATATCTAGCAACATCAGAAAAGTTGGCTAAATCTTTTGAGTATCGACATGGAAATGTTGTTTTCTTTGATATACTTGGTTTATTTGTCCTGGCTTATCCCGCTCGAGTTGGCACAATTATGAACTATATTACAGCAGCAATTGCGGTTTTTTATTTAAGCAAAAAAGTATTACAGCCAAAACCCAGAGGTAAGTCTAGGTTGTTTTTTGTGGTTTTGTGTTTTTTTTTTTTTTTTTTTTTTTTTTTTTNTACTGTACTCTTTAATAAATAGCATTTACTAAATGAAAAAGTGTAGGTGAAAAGATGCTCAGGCCATTATGGCATCTTTCTAGTTAAACTTTAATGAACTTTAGGTGTGCAGCATGCCATAGGAGTTCCTTTGTGTTTAAATCTTTCATGTGTGAATATTTATTACTGTGAAAGAATACAATGGGCCTAGATGTCTAGCATGTATGAAACATGATTTTGTCTCCTACTATTTAATGAAGATTAAAATTAAATTTTGTAAAGATCCGGAAACTGAAAAAAATGGTGTAGTATCTATATATTTTTTTATTTTGTAGTTCATATATTTGGTCAGAAGCATTTTCTTTAAAACCTGTGTATAGACAGGAACAAGTAAGAAAACAACAAATGTGGAAAATGAGAACAAAGTTTAATAAAGAGTGTAAACCAACTTAAATCTTCTTTAGACCTTTTTAGAGTATGTAGTTATGCCTTTTATATAAAAAACCTGCTTAAGACAAGGTACCCATCTCCTCCTCAAAATCCAGAAAACATTTTGAGTAAGGAAGTTACAAGAAAAACAATTCTTTTGTTGATGGTGGGGTTTGTTTTTTTTTGGGGGGGGGTTGGTGGGAGAGAATGGCCTGGGGCTTTGTATACTTAAAAATGAAACCATGGCTCCACCAGTTCCCTAGTAAAATTTCTGCTATCAGGAAAGCTGTAATGTGCAAAATACACCTCTATTCTGGGATAAATCTTGCAGCAGGGAAGTCTGCAAACAGACATGCGAAGAAATAGGTGAAGTGATGTAAACCATGCTGTTAAGACATCTTCCTAGGGAACCCCTTTATTTTGGTCATTAAGCAGTTATACTATGGGGTAGTTAATATTTTGATAGTCTGCAGCGGAATACACAAGTATTGAATGAAACTTCTATTTTATTCTTCATAGCTGTTCATAACCTGAAGAAGTTATTTACGGCATTTGGCTTAACCCTGACGAGCTGGGTGTGCACACTGGTGGCAGTCCTTATGGTGGCAGCGTTTGTCTCTGTCATTGGACGGGCTCTTTCTTGGTACACCCATTTCTATGTCTCTGTGTCTCTCTATGGCACTGCAGCTGCAGCCAATCTCATTCTTGTGCACATGCTAGCCAAGAAGTTCTTCTACAAGGTAGGCAAGACTTTGTTGTTATTGTTGAAAGGCAATGAGGTGTTTAATCTGTACACTTACCTTTTGAGATGATTAAAAAATTCAGAAAGTTTCTAGTATTTAAAATGTTGCCGTGAAATTGGTTCATCTAAACATATGGATTGTTCTGCTAAATCAGGGATGTAGGAGCGACGTGATTTATGGCAGCATTGACCTTTGGGAGCTGCATCAGTAAAAAGCGGGAGCCTTTGTGGCTTGGGGTCACAACAACCCCAGGCAGTGCCACAGGCTGGGGCAGAGTGGCTGGAAAGCTGCCCACAGGAAAAGGACCTGGGGGTGCTGGTGACAGCGGCKGAACATGAGCCAGGGTGTGCCCAGGTGGCCAAGAAGGCCAATGGCATCCTGGCCTGGATYAGCAAYRGTGTGGCCAGCAGGGCCAGGGCAGGGATTGTCCCCCTGTACTGGGCACTGGTGAGGCCACACCTCAAACCCTGTGTTCTGTTCTGGGGCTGTCACTCCAAGAAGGACTTTGGGGTGCTGGAGCGAGTTTGGAGAAGGGCAACAGAGCTGGGGAAGGTCTGGAGCACAAATGCTTTGAGGAGCAGCTGAAGGAGCTGGCATTATTTAGCTTGGAGAACAGGCTAAACGGGGCAGACATTTTCATTCTCTACAACTGCCTGAAAGGAAGGTGCAGCCTGGTGCGGCTCAGTCTCTTCTACTAGGCAGCCAGTGACAGGATGAGAGGAAATGGCCTCACATTATGCCAGGGAAGGTTCAGGCTGGGTATTAGAAGAAATTTCTTTATGGGAAGGATTATCAAGCTCGGAAGCAGACTTGCCAGGGAAGGATTGGGTCACCATCCCTGGAGGTATTTAGAAAATGTCTAGATGTTGCAATTAGCTGCATGGATTGCCAGTGGCCTTGGCCGTGCCAGGCTTAGGTTGGACTCGCAAGATCTCAAAGATACTTTCCAACCTAAACAATTATGTTATTATTCTGATTTATAGTTGTTTTGACCACAGCTGGGGATGGAACAAAGCTCTTGGTTGTCTGTGTTCTGTGCAATAGGTAAAAGTCATCTGGCCCCCTACAAAGCTCAGTGACAATTTGGTGTGTGTTACTTTTCCATTCCTGTGATTTGTCATGATTACTGTCTGTCTATCTGTTTTGCTTAGGATTCTTTTTTACAGACTAACCAATGCAATTTAACTTGTATAATAATTTCATAATTATAGATGATAGCAATCCCATGTGGTTTTGTGTTAAATACAAATAGTCTTGAGTATCTGATAGATGACTTTTTCAGAGCAAAAACTGACTACTCAGGCCTGCCAGGTTGAGATTTTAGGTGCAGTGATATTTAGTCATTCAACTTGCTGTTACTTAACTTCTCTGCCATTTGTATGGGTTTTGGACAAGGAAATTTAGGAAGCCTTAGCTGTCAGCCAAATCCAGTTTCATCCAAATGTTTGAGGAAGTTTTAAGAACTTAGTAACATTTGATTGTTTGAAAAGTTGAGTGGATCCATTAAGTCTTTCTCTGGAAGTGTTGTTTTTTTTTTTTTTTTAATTTTTTGGGGGGAGGGGAGTGTTACCAAAATTTTAAATTTTTTGGGGGAGGGGAGTGGTATGTTACCAAAAACATGTATGTGGTGTTGTCCCGTTGTGGAAAAGATGAGCCATTTATAAAATAGACACAGTGTCACAGTGTTACTGTTTTCCAGTCTTTTTGATGCACCAGCTGATACTTCCACTACTTTTAAGACAATCCAGGCTGTTGGTCTACTTACTGCCTACTAGATAGCTTGATCATCTCAAAATCAGAAGTAATTGCACTAAGCTGTACAGTTAATGTTGCTTCTGTAACTTGCATTTTACTTAAAAGTTGCATAAAATTTTGTAAGCCAGTCTTTTTCTTGGCTGTCCGAGGCAGTGCCTGCTCATGGCGCAACAACCTGTGAGTTGATAAGTTTTATGTTTTGCAATAGGTTTGGCAACTTGTTTGTTTCTTCACTCTCCTCGTTTTTATTTCTTCTCACCCCGAAACTGAAGTAGGTGCTTTCTGATAACATTGTTCATCCAAGCAGTCCTTCTTGCTACCAGCAAGATTTGCAGTTAGGAATTGTGCACTGCAAACACTACAGCATTGCCAATGTAACTTAAACAAAACCAAAGCAAATCACATTTTTGGTGGCTAAATTTTTTTTCTTTTTTTTTCCTTTTTTCCCCCTGGAATACTGCCTGGTGTTATCTCACCCATGATGTCTTTTATTGAAAATAAACAGCATATTTTAATAATTAAACCTCTGAAGTGACAGCTTGTAGCATGACCTATAAAGGTACTAGTATAATATTTGTGCATAAATAACAGTGCTTGTGTAAGAAATCTGTTAACAGCTGCAGTTCAAAAACAAGTTTACATTCTCAGGAGGTATAGACATCGGTATTTCGCAGATAAATATGATGTAATTTTATAATATGCTGTGCTATTCTTTTTTTTTTTTTAAAGGCCCTCTTTGCCTGAAACATTAGCCTTGTGTGTACTTCCGTCCTGTCATTTGTACATTCCCTTCCTCTTTCTGCCTCAGTCCATGCAATCTCTCTTTCAGCTTACGTCAGCAGATGTAAAAAACTAATAAAAAAGTATGCTGTCATGAATAATTCGATATGGTAAGAGAATGGTGAGATGATGCTTGTCAAAGTTGTTTTGCCCAAGGAAAACAATTATATACAAGGCRTATGGATTTTTCTGTCTTCTTGTGAGATGGCATTTATGGAATATGCACAATAATTAAGTGTAATTTCTTTATTTTTATTACAGAATATGACTGAGCAGTACCTGGGAGACGTTTTCTTTGATGCCTCACTGATGATCTGGTCTATAGCATTGGCTGTGATTACTCAGATTGGGCTTTGTTCAGCATTCATTTGTACATTATGGGTTGCATTTCCTTTACTCACTAAGCTGATGATCCACAAGGAATTCAGCCAAAAAGGTATGAGTTTTGAGGGGCCGAAGTTGTATTTCAGAACTTCTACCCCTACTCTTATTTCAGCAAAAGAAATCGCATTTGAGTAGTTAAATTAACTAAGTCACATTTGTGTAATGAGAAAAGTGTTCCTGAAGACAGTTTGAAAATGTGAAGAGCTGTAAAAAACCACACTGAAAACTATCACGTGTCTTGGGCTAAAAGAACAATAAAGGTTCATAAAAATACCGTAGTATTTAAAGAATGTTTGGACAGAAAACCTGCTTAAACCTTTTTGTAATACAAGAGTAGTTTTGTAGTGGTTTTGGAAGTTATACTGGCATTGGCTATGCAAAGTGAGATCTTTCCATATCCATGTCAGGGATGAGGACCAGTGTATTGGGTCTTGCAGCAGTATTGTGGATATATCAGTAAAGTTGTGTATTTATGTCCTTCTAAGCTTTTACTTCTTTTGTCATTTTTTTTTTCTGTTCCTCACAGGTGCTACAATAAAGTTTATTGTGTTGTACATGCTGGGGATGTTTGTTCCTTATCTGTATATGCTATATCTTAGTTGGACTGTATTCGAAATGTTTACACCTGTCATGGGACGAAGTGGTTCAGAAATCCCACCAGATATGGTGTTGGCAGGATTTATTGTGATCTTCACTATGATCCTGTCTTCCTATTTTGTAAGTAGAATTTGTAAATGTTGTTTGAAACTCTTAAACTGTCTCTAGAGTTTAGAATAAGAAGGTTTTAAAAATTAATATTAGAAGTTAATGATAATTTGATAATATCTTAAATGTTACAGGAAAGTTCGAGGAAATGTGTCAAAGATTCCATATTTTGTGTTAGTCAAAGAAAGGTCATCGAAGCAGGGATTATATTGCTCTATGATAATGTAGTTAAGACTGGTGTAAAATACAAAATGTAATGCTGGATTTTCAGCAGGGCTTCATTTTTGGTGTAATACATGACTGAACAATACATGTACAAACTTCAAAAGGAATACACCCAGATTTCCATTTTTTTCTGCTGCCTTAGAACCTGGAAAGTTTTTATTTCTTTTTTGCTGGAAGATGTTTTAAAAAACATGAAAGTTTTCAAAGCTCGAGGAAGTACTCACTTTATTCCTTTTTTATAAATTAAATCAGTTTAAAAAATCTCAGCTTTAAATACTGAGATTAAAGAGAAGTGTCTTGTTTCAAGTGATACTTGTAGTTATGTCTTTTTAATGTACTTTTGATTCCATAACTGAATTTTAGAATAGTGCCTTATATCTTAAGTGTTGCCGTTTTATAACTGGACTGTTTTTTTATTCTCTAGATTAACTTCATTTACCTTGTCAAAAGTACCAAAACGACGCTAGTAACTTTAACTACTGTGTTTGTAGTCACTCTGATTCTTGTTTGTAGTGGAATCTTCTTTCCTTACAGTTCTGATGCAGCTAATCCAAAACCTAAGCGAGTCTTTCTCCAGGTAAGAAAATCTTTGCATGTCCTATTGCCTTTTTTAGTTGCAAGAGTGTTTTTTTTCAAGGCTTAATTCCCCCATCTCCTCCCTCCCCGAAGGAGATTATTTTTTCTGGATTTGAAGGAACTGCTGATGTTTCCATTGTTCAGTCTCAGTGTTCAGCTCATCTGTGTCAGAAGAGCAGGGTGTTTTAGGGGGCTTTAAGTAGGAGAATCTTGTAAGCAAGGGTAATTTAAAAATTAAATGTGGTTTGAGGTGGCCTAAAGCAATCAGAGTCGTCTTCTGAATTTGTTTTTATTATATATTTCTTATCTGGGTAATTCTTGCATTTATATTCTTAAATACTGAGATATGTGTTCACTGCATACTGAAAATGCAGTAGACCTTAAAGATTCACACAGTGGATATTTTAGAATCACTCTGGACTCTTGCAGTCTCCAGAGGCTCCATCATCTTTCTATGTTTGTTGTTTTTTTTTTCTTCTAGCACACGAGCAGAAGGTTCCATGATCTAGATGGAAATGTAGTTAAAAGTGACTCTGGTATATGGATCAATGGGTTTGATTATAATGGAATATCTCACATAACTCCCCATGTACCTGAAATCAATGACACCATTAGAACTGTATGCGAGGAGCAAGCTCCCTTCTGTGGCCTTCCTTGGATTCTGCCAGTGCATTTCATGTTCCGGTTGGTGTGAACTCTGCTTCACTTGAGCACTTTACTGCAAACTACAGTGGTCGTTAATGCAATTTCACTTACGTAAGGGAAAAAAAACTAAGGCTAATCTTGGTCAAAAAGTAGATAATCCTCCTCCTCTTCAGAAGACAAACTTCTGCCTAGATCTTGCAGGGAGTCTCTGCAAGAGATAATACGGGTTTGCTGCCAGAGCTGTAGGAGTTGATGTGTGRAAAAAGTCACGTAAGCACCAGTGGAGAAAAAGGTGAAGTGGGGCCTTCTAAAGGGCTCAGAGTAGGAGGATGTATCCATCTTCCTTCTTCCCTCCTTCACCTCAGCTGACAGCAGAGGATGTCTAGAGTAGCAGGTTCTCCACAGTAAAAACAAGCTGCTCTGGCTATTTCTCACACCTCAAGAATCTTGTAAAAGATTCTAAATATTTGAAGGTGCAAAAAGTATTTGAAGGTGCAAATATTCTCAGTCATCTTTTTTGTAAATTAGGACAGATGAAGGTAGTGAATGAATATACTGGTGACTTTTGCTCTTAATACACCCTCTAAATAATTGTCTAGCCGCAAGCTGATTTTTGGACAGAATCAACACATTTTGAATATTTTGTGTAGTGGCAGTACAATCAATTGCACTATAGAGAAACTTCCTGTCTTCTGATGTTTAGTACCTCAGGGTGTTGCATTGAGAGTAACTTGAAACTTCTTTTTCTGTACAGGAAAAACTGGTATCTTCCTGCTCCAGAAATTTTGCCAAGAAGTCCCATTCAGTTTAAACTTCTGACAAAGGAGCTGATGCCCTGGAACTCTGTGAGGTTAAGCTTTGAAGTATCTGGTAAGTGACTGAAGCTTCTGGTTTATGATTTGTGTTTGTTTTTATGCCCATAAAAAATCAGGCTTTGGTTCCAGTACTGCAGGTTCTAGCGCTGTTCCCAAGATAGTTAGCTTTGTGAGATTAGCATAAATTAATTCAATTTTGTAGCTGAATAGAAGCTGTGTGTGGTGTTCTGCAGTTCTTATTTCTGGGATTTATAATCTCATCTGTCTTGAGTAAGTCTTGACTGTTTTACAGCAGGTCCTTTCTAAAAGTCTACCTTATGGCATTTTATGTATTACTATGTTTAGGACTATTATTATATTTCTGTTATAAAAGGTCCTGTGTTCCTCTGTCACATCATCATCTCACTTATCCCGATTCTTAGAAAAAGTTGAACCATCTTCTGTAGAGAAGACATTTCTGTCATGGCTTGGGAACCATGAAGACTAATACACAGATGACATGCCATTGTGTGGGAAAACAGAGGGTTCTTGTGCCTCTGCCTGTTGATACCTGTGACACATCTCTGTCCTTGCAGGCCCAAGCCACATGTCACTGTATGTRCGGCCCCACGCGGGGGTGACGCTGTCCCGCTGGTCTCTCGGGGACGGAGTGCCGGTCACCAGCCTGGGGGGAGATTACTTCGTGTTCTATTCCCGCGGGCTGCGCGCCGTGCCCTGGCACTTCTGGGTAGAACTGATGGTGAGTGTGGCRCCGCTGGAAACCTGCTGATGCCTTGCCCTGCCCTCTTCCCACCATGGCTGCATTCCTATGTGAAAAATGTCATAGTAACTTCCTAAAGCTTTGGGTTTTTTCGATAGATCTTAATTCAGTGTCCCTCTTTTAACTTGCCAGTTTTATAGAGCCGCTCCCATGTATTTTCTATGAGTAGTCTACCAACTTGACAAAGAGCCAAGGGAAAAATACTTTTCATGTCTCCATAGTCTTAGGTCATAAGTTTGGATTCCTGCATTCTTAGCCTCACAGTTCCTGAAGTTTTATCTTTACTACTCTTATTTCAGAGTAGATTTTTTAGTATTATGTATAGTTGTCTTTGTCTTTCTCCTCTCTTGTTCTTGGGAAATTAGAGTCCGTGGTAGAAAATTTACCTGTCTTGAAGCTGAAGACAGTTGTAAAAGCTTTCTTTTCTAAATTTTCTTTTACATTATAGGCTTCCAGCCTTGCTGTTTCAGTGGGATTTATGATCTGTATCCCCACCCTTCTAATTTGCCAATGAATAACTTCTTGCATATCTGTATGTTTTTACTATAGGTTTAACAGTGTCTTATTCTTTGAGTAAATATTACAAGTATCTTTGAAAGTACAGAAAGTCCTTTACTCCTTCCTGCACCAGGCAGTCTAAACACAAATAATCCTCAAAGCATACTTGATAAGGCAGACTGGAGTCTCAAGTGTGACAAGCCTTGCAACACTGATAGAGGAAAGCTAGGCAAAAAGGTCTATATATCCTCAGGATTTGCAGTAGAAGGATCAGTATAAATACTGTGTTGGAGTCCCTATCTTGATTTGTCAGCAAAGCAGACAGATACAAACACTGAAGTTGGACCAAGTGGACACCATGTAACACGTCAGAGGCGCTGCGATGTAAATGTGTAGTTGCCAGTTCATTTCAGATTGAACTGTGTCATGTAATCAGACTGATAATGTTGAAGATAAGAAGTATTTTAACTTACAGGACAAAGAACTGCAGGATGAAGTTTGTTTCGTAGGTACTGTCTGTAGAAAAGTGCATCTGAATTGATCTCATGCTGAACAGTCATGAACAATCATAAAGACTGTGTTGTCCTTTTCTCACTTTCAGGCCCCAGAAAAGCATTCTGATGGAATAGTCTCCCTCGCCATAGCAGCACATTACTTTTTTGGGGAAGATCAAAAGTCACCTCAACTCTATGCCTTACTGGAGAGACTTCCAAACTGGACGTTTTCTTCTGGCTGGTCCTGTACTTACGATCTTTTTGTCTTTTAATTTTGACCGTAATGTTGCAAGGCTAATAGAGTTATCTCTGATGCAGAATGCTCTTGTGGCAAGCACTTTCTAACAAGATGCCAGAGACTTCAACAAGAATTTAATATACTTTAGCAAATGGTGTTTCTTTGGCACTTTGACTATTTAAAAGACTACTACTTTCTTGGGGATATAATGATACTTTTCTGTAAACATGAATGCAGTTCACCCTGGTTCTTCCACTGAAGTGGCAGTTTGGCTAGTGGGTTTCTTAAAATGAAAACTGCACTTGACGAGGTAATATATATATGACAAGGTAATAGCAAATGGTGGCAATTGTAATACAGGGGCTTAATGGAATTATTTTGATGCTATGTACAACCATATTTCACAGATGGAGTATCATCTACCAATCCTATCCGTCCTATTAAAGTCAAGTCTTCAGCTAAAGGATACTTGTTCCTGTGGGAGCAGGGCAGAGGTGACAAAGTCCTAAGCATTACTTTTGTCACCAGATGAAGTCACTGAAAGYTGTGGTGCTGATGTAGGTTGCATTGAGTCCTTGGCACATGCATAATGCAGAAAAATCAATGTTTTGATGGAAGGTGATAATTGTTTATTCAAATTGTATGTTTCTGCTAAAAAACATAGTTTTACTGCTTTTCCTGTCTCTCTCTTTTCCTGTTGGTGTTACAGTCTGAGTGGCAAAGTTCTGCTTAACTGCCATCTTGTGTTTTTGTTCCATTTGGGATTTTTCAGTATCAGCACATGAGCATGTGAGTCCCCACTCCTTTATGTTGATGTCTTACAAWTAATCTATTCTAAATTTTAAGTTATCTTCCAATTTGTTAGAATTGGCTAATTTTGGTATCTCCTCTGGAGAGACTTTTGGTAATGTGACAGTATTGCACTTGCTAATACATGTACTATTTCTTAAAATAAGGTTTGCTTTCCATAAGGAAAAATGCCTAAAAGAGTAATCTTAAAAAGATGTCTAATATCTCTGGATTGCTCTTACATTATTTTCATAGAATGGATTTTATATGACTGTGTTTTAGAGTATCTTCCAATTCTAATTTGATAGGCTTTAAAATCAGAAGCTACTGACCATTTTTTATACTTACCAGGTTTTTGGGGATTTTTGGTGCAGTGGTTAATATTTAAGGGTAATCTCTTAAATTCAAAGAACCCAGTGTATCTGAAGAAACTTCTTCATGCTTTTTTCAAATTATACATGAAACATTTGGCTGTATCAATACCACACTGCAAATTTTAGTATTTTTTTTATTTTCATGAGTATTGCCTAATGTCATGCAAAGCAGATTTTGTGCAGATGTCATCATTTTGAGTAGAAACATGCTGGTACTGGTAAGTTTGCAGAGCACATGGAAGAAAATTACACGCCAGTTAATTTGTGTGAGCTGTGATGGATAGCAACTCTCCAGTCAGGTGTTTTTCCTTCAGATTGTTCTGTAATTGTGTGTAACAGTGGAAAGAACCAGTGTCGTTTGTTGCAAGGGCCATTCACAAAGATTGTCAGCTCACACATGGACTAGGGTCAGAGGTTTAATTATTGTAATAATGAACTGGCCATCAGAATCTTAAAACCAATGGGTTTGTACATTAATGTGCATTAATCATTACTCACTTGATTGTATCTGATTTGGAACGATAATCTCTGTATTACTTAGAAGTGCTATTGGTGATTTGAAAATCAGTTATGAACTAAAACTCCTGTGTCTTGAATCTCAGCCAATGTCTTGTACTGTACTCTAGCTGATGTGCAGCTAGTGAACTAAACGTGCACTGATATTTTACCATCTTCCTCAGTTTTGATTTTTGTATTTTGCCTCTGATTTAAAGCTTTGAAAGTGCTGTGTGAAGAATTCATACTGGGAGCCAAAAATACAAAAATGCCTGTTGGCAATTTCTGAAACTTCAGTGAAGCAATAACTTCTGCTGTCTCAGGATTTAATCTTTATTAAATAATTTAACTATGAGGTATGTCTGGTTTGTTTCAAATTTCTGTCTTTGTAAATAAAAGCAAAACTTGATTGGTAACACTTGATTTTTAGTGTGATTAAAGGCATATTTGAGTTGTTTTTATTCATTGCAGTAATGTTTTATTTGAACTTGGGGTAGAAATACTGCTAAGAGGTCCTGGGTTAGACAGCTGGTGTTAGAGCTGTGTGGAACATAAGCGTGGCCAAAGGACATAAAGTCATTTGAGTTGAGAAAAGTTAAAATGGGAGCCCTGGCTGGTTCCCTGGAGAGGAAGGTGGTTTCTGAAATAATATGTGATGCAGAGGAGTCACTGTTAGTCAAGCCAATTATTCTTTGCAAAATTGATGGTTGAGACCAGATTTATGGTTGCCCACAGACAAAAAGCTGGTAACTTTAAGGATAGAAGGGCATAGAGCAGAAAAATTACTTATTCTTAGTGGAAGGTAGTAAAGAGTTGATTAGAATTACCCTATGTTCATCTGAAACAATTTTCGTCCACATAATTTTCTAAATTGCCTTCCTCTTCCATTATTCCCTAGTTTTGATGGCTTTGGGAACCTACTGTGTTCGCTATTAAAATACATATTCCTGAAGCTTTCTGAAATAAGCACTTTATAAATTAAAGCAAAGGAGTCATCTACATGGTGTGATTATACAATCTAGTACATCATTAAAGTGTGTCACCATACCTAGAAGATTCTTCAAATGCATACTCTACTTGACAGGCAAAGTAAGTGTTGGGATAGGTGCAATGAACAGGAAAATTTCAGCTATCATATGCTGACTGGCAAGCTGTTGAGCTGAGTGGGGATGTTCTGTTTTAGTAAGACCTGTCTTCAATGTCTGCCAATCCAGGTTGGCTTGCAATCCTCCTGGAAAAACACTGATCAAATAGACAAGATCTAACAAGTGTGTACAGAGCTAGTTGTAGCATGTGGGACATGTTCCGTACTCTTCTCCCTTGAGGGCTAAACCTAATCTGACTTGATAATTATCTGGAAGGGGTCTGCAGGATGACCCATCTTAGAACTTTGTATGTGGTCTCGGTGGAGAATGGTGAGAAGACATGCAAGATGGGTTAAACTACATTCTGTCCTTAGTGTCAATTTATGTAACTGTGGCTTCCATTGTGAAGACAGAACATGCATTCTCAACCTTCATGAAAGTCTTGGAGGATAAATTGATGCTAGAAATTAGCCAGGCTGACCTGTTCACTGCAGAGGAGGTTCTGTTGGGCTGCAACACCTCAGGGTTCTGTCAAAGCTGTGGGTGCAGCTTGAGAACATGCTAAGTACAGGAAAAACAAGCCAGTTCAGGGAGATTGAGATGCTGCTGTCTTTATTTCAAGCAAGAAGTCAAGCATCACTGGCCCTTAGCAAACATTTTTTTAAAAAAATTCAATTTCAGAAAGCTGAAAGAATCAGTTTTTGAAACTAGCAGTAATTCATCTAGAAAGGAACAGTTCTTTCAATCTGTTCTGAGACGAACAAATAGAACCTTCAAAGCCAGTGAGTATACAGGTGAATTTAAGTAACTTTTCGACARCTGCCCATGCAGAGTTTATTTTGGGGTGTTTTTTTCAGAGAACAGGGTAGTGGTTTGTTTTGTTTGGTGGTTTGAGGTTTTTTTTTGTTTGTTTAGTTTTCAGGGGTTTTTTTTTTGTATTATTTGGTTTTTTTTTTGTGGGGTTGAAGTTTTTTGGATAGGAAACAGTAGTTTGAAAATTCAAAGTAAGGAAAGAGTAGTTAGGTGTCTTGTATCTGCTGTGTAGCTAGCTTCAGGCTCCAGCTGTGGACTTGTAAATTCTTCTCTCAGTGCTCTCTCAATAAGCAGGCCCAAGGAGTTTCCTATTTCAGAGGCCACGTAATAAACAGAACACTCAACAAGTTTGTATCTCTTTTCTGTGCTTAAACACGGGTATGACTTATGCCACTCACCCTCTGTTCACGTTGCTGTCACTGCCTACTAGACAGTGTTCAGCACTGAAAGAACTAAGGACACTAAGCTGAGGCAATATATTGTGTCTGTAGCCTTTATCTCCCCCTTACTTGGGGGCTCTCATTCCTTCAGCTGCAGCCACTTTACCACCCTCAGCAAGTTACCCATCTTTTATAGTATCATTAGTGCCATAGACAATTTCTCCCCTCAGTGTATAATGGAAAGGACCTCCTTTGTACAGGTTCTGGCTAGATTATCAATTCAGGTATTTCTTCTTACTTAACAATGTGTCTCTAACCTGTAGCTCACAGACTTCAGCTCTGAAGCCATTTGAAATGGTTTCTTTGGACTAAAACACAGAGGAAAAACTAGCTTATTTGGGTTGACAGAAGTGGTTGTGAAAAATTTTCTTCAGAAATGCAACTTGATTAAAGCAGTTCTGGAAGTATACACAGTGTAAAGGGATGTATTAAATTGATAGCAAGGAACAGACAGCATTGTTGCCGTTTTTCTGAGGCATTCCTGGGGTTTCTGGGGTTTTGCATGAGGTGAGAAACATCAAGAAAACTTGATTGTGGTATACATTTTTATGAAGGAGGAAATCTGACATCAGCCAGTTTTATGTGAGATAGATACACAAAGTGAGAAGAGGGTCAACGTGTTAGATTTCCATTAAAAGAAGAGTGCCAGCATGTTGGAATTCCGTAAGATGTCGATCCTCAATTGGTTAAGGGGCCCATTTTTGCTAGTTTAGTTTAATAGTGCAGATTTGTAGATTAATAAAGCTTTCGTGATGGATTAGGTTTTGTGACTGGCTGCTGGGTACCCATCAAACTGCTCTCTGACACCCTTCCTTGAGCAGCCCAGGAGGAGAAAGTAAATGAGAAAATTGATGGGTTGAGACAGGGTTGAACCCCGTGGTTCTGGGAACAGGTGAAACAAACAAACTGGCCTTGGGAAAATAAATTTAATTTATTACCAATTAAAATTGAAGTATGACAGCAACAATAAAAACATTTTCTCCCAACTTCCCCTTGTTTCCCAGATCCAAGTTTATCTTCTGCCTTCTCTCCCACTGTGGTACAGAAGGACTAGGGATACTCAGGGTCGGTTGGTAACAATGGGATACAGTTTCTCATAAACTACTTCAAAGTGGATCCTGATGTTGCTGGGGCAGTCCTTCAGGAAGAGACTGTTCCAGCGTGAGTCCCCCTTGAGCCACAGTTACTGCCAGAAACCTTCTCTTGTGTGGGCTCTTCTGGCTGCAGGTTCCTTCAGGGCTAATTTATGCACCTGCTTAGTGTGGGTGCTCCAAGGTTGCCACTGCACTGTGGTACATGCTCCAGTGTGCTACACTATGGGCTGCAGCCTGCTTTGCTTCCCCATCATGTAAAAGCATTGAGCTGCTGAGTAGTACCACAGCAGTAAGATGCTAACTGCAAGACTGTCAGTGTATCATTTAATGCATGTGTTTACTTGTACAGATCCACAGAGTGTAGGGCATCACTGCTCCATTGCCTGGAATCCCTCCTGCTTCTTCATGGGTCTGGGGTGCCTGCAGGACTGTTCACTTACCTCCCACAGCATTTTTTACCCTTTGTAAATACTTTACAGGGAGAAGGGCACCATCTTGGCAGATAGGCAGGACTGCTGGAACTGGCTGTGTGACACAGTCCCCTTTTGCTATCACACACTTGCCACCTACACCCAGTACTCCTCTTCACAGCAGCAGGTGGATGTAACTTCAAGGATGCATTAATAAGGTAAAGGTGTGATTCCTTCATTCGGTAAAAAACAAGCCCTAGGAGTATAAAAAATGATCTTCATCAGGTGGTTTCTTTAAGAGCTTTGTCTCTCTAAGATGGCCTACCTGAATGGCTTGAAGTCAGAAATAGTTCTTTCTCACAGGAGTAATGTCAAATAAAGTTGAGTACATTTGTCTTTTAATTACAAGTATAACAGCAGTGAAATTAAAATACAAAATTAGCACGTAAGATTTGCATAGAGATAATTACTACTAAACAAGTACAAACTTCTAAAATTCCACAACTAAAAAGATTCACCTGCTAAACAGTAGCACAGTAGTAAGATATTATGAATGTTAATATATCAGTTAACGTATGGTTTTACTTGCACATATCCAAAACCTGAACAGCAAAAAGCTGACCAGGATGGGCTTACATCATTACCACAGAACCACAGAAAAATTTTAACTTGAAGCACAGTTTTTATTTATTTTAACATAGATTAAGCAGGTTTCTTTATTATAAAAAAAGCTTTAAGTATTATCCCCTTAAAACAATAATGAATTTTGACGTCAGGTCACAACAGGCTTGTAGGTATGATAGACATTATCTGTAACCAGTAGCTACAATGCAGAATAAGCTTAATGCTGGGACTCAGACTGGGTTTCTTTCCTCCAATTTTAGTATCAGCTTCAACTCTTAAAATGAAGTTCAAGTTGCATTCATTTAATAGCTCCAGCTTTCCAAGTAATACTCACAATTATTGCACTTCTACTGGTACTGGTTGTATTGGCTTAGTAAAGCCTTCTAAAGCAACAGTTTAATATTTGTACATTTTAAAGCACTTGATCTTATCTACAATGGAAATAAGAATGATGAAACCACAATTTATTTAAAACTTAATTGTGTATAGTCTTAATTTTCAGAGTTTAAATGGATGTGCATTTAGTAACTACACTAAAAAAGCAACAGATGCTGTAACTACCTTACGATGACTAGTTTGGTCCATGTCAGTAATCAAGTGATGTTATAAAAAATAAACTAGTTTATTGTGTATAAAATGAGTAATGTTGCATTTTTGTTCAGATTGCACAGTACAAACAAGCTAATATCTAAATTAATACTGTTACAGGTAGTTATTACATAGGGACAGCAGCTAGAAAAAATAAGTACCTCAAAGCAACAGACTTCTGCAGCCAGCTTTCCATAACATTGTATGAAAGTTAAATATGTCTTAGTTAGAAGTATGTGTATTATAAAATGTTTGAAAAATGTTTAAGTATGAGCTGTTAAACTAGTTTTCCATAGCAAGAGTATATGATGATTATTTACATTTTAAAAATCCATTTTTCAGAAAAGAATTTACAGTGAAATAAATAACCTTCAGCAGTCCCTTAACCCAACTACGAGATCTGTTAAGTGGCAGTAAAAAACAGGAAAGCCACCTTGTGTCAATGTTAGGTCAGTAAAGTATGCCAGAAAGAAGTGCAACTCTGCTTTAACTTTACTAGTCATCTAGAAACATGCAAATACATATAGGTACCTCCAAATATGGTACAGTCTTGAGTATTTGTACAAGATTATTCACAAAAACATACAATATATTTTATAGTCCTTTAATACAAAATATCGGTATCAAACCAATCTGAACTGCATTGATCAGACACTTATTAGGCAGGCAAGCTGCAAAGAAACAGTTTTTATATATAATCCCCTCTTCGCCTTTTGAACTCAAGCAAGGTATAAGTAGTTTCTTCGGAACGTGTTGGTGATGTAAAGGTACTGATGAACGTTGACTGAATCTGTCTCTATGTGTGTTCACTGTCTCTCCAATACTATTTAAAATATCAAAATGTAAAGCTGCAGTCTGATGACTACATCAAAAAAGAATCTTACCTCCTTTTGAAATTATTAGATGAAACTGATGTTTAGTTATCCCCACTAAAAATTTAAAAGATTGAAATATTAAAAAACCAAAACAAACAAACAAACAAAATTAAAAAGAGTACAAATGCAAAACACGGAAGCATATCTAAGAGCTGGTTTGCTTCCTTTCACACCTGATGCTTGGGAAGTTCACCTTCCATTTAAGACACAACACAGTCATAACTGCCTTCCTGGAATGAGTCCTCATCCTCTGTCTTAGCCTTGTCCTCTTCATGTCTGCTTGCATTGTTGCTGCCAGCATCACTCTGAGGATTAGTGCCATGGCTGGATGACGTCCTGCTTTCCTCAGCTCTTGGGTTTGCTTGTTCAGGAACCTTAGATGGATTCACTGGCTGAAACGCTTCAGGTTGTACTTGCTCTTCCACTATTTCATTTAGTTTCTGGATCTGTGGTTTGATGATATTTAGAAATGGCTTGTACCCAGGGCTAGGAAGAGAATGGGAGAGAACACCATGAATGAATTAAAATTAGTACTTCTGTCATGTACCTAAAATGCAGAAATGTATCTAAATAAAGAGAGAAAGGCAACCCTAATCAAACAATAAAAATTGTAAAGTTGGTTGCTTTGGGTTTTGTTTGTTGTGGTTTGTCTTTTGTTCTTCTTTTCCAGTTCGATTACAACTCTCTGAAGTGAGGTTTCAGGTAGGATTAAGATAACTCAAAGTTACTTTTTAGGTAAGAAACTACAATCAGAACGAATATRAAGGTGGAAGGTAATACTTACCAATCTGTAGAAGCCCATTTGTCGACAGCATCTAGGCCAGTCCTGATATTCTGGCAGATTTCTCCATCAATATCAGAGGACTGCATGACACTGAAAACCTGGTTGATAACTGAAGATTCTCTGAGAATAAGGCCTATGACAACACACCAATCCAGACATCCTGCTTCCATGAAGATATGTAGCAAGTACCTGAATGGAAAAAAACAGTCTATTTTTCTACTTCTAAAACAAAAATCACAGTGTGATTCTGTAGATTATTTCTTTCTTCTAATGATGCATGACAGCAATTCTCAATCTCAAAGGTAATGACACATGTCATTACTTACCGCAGCTGCACCTGTGACTTGTGTGGCCCTTTACTGGCCAGTTCTAGAGAGAGCTGCTCAAGCTCTGACTGAGTTAAACTCAGACTGGAGAAGTTTTCATCCACCATGGTCCAGTCACCATCCACCATAGAACTTGTTTCAGTCAGGTCTGTTGCTGAACCAATGCTGCATTCATCACCTATCAAAGACACTCAGAAACATAAGGGAAAAAAGAAACTACTTACTTTAGTAAGACTCAGAATTTCTGAACTACTTCCTGTAAAAACTGACAAACAGTAATGCTTTATAGGGTATCACGGTTACTTCAGGCATATCGTCCATCCTGCTTCAGCATTCTTCTTGTCATGCTGTATGGTAGAACTATCGTTGCAGGAATCAATAGCTTTTCTATCCCATAAAAGTAATCCAGGAGGATCAGTAAGGGATCCTAGATATGTGTTGGCAATCGTCATAAAAGCAGAGACAACAACTTGCATACTATAGTCCTAGAATTAAGTCTAGGAAGGGTTACACTCTGTTTAAAATACTGCTTTCTTAACCTTGAATTTTGTTAACATGAAGTTTCAATATCAAATTCTTTCCTTCACATGGAACCACAAAGATTTTGAATGTTTTGTAATATATACATGCACAAATTATAGAAAGTGTTTGTAGTAAAACATGAAGAGCATATGCGGTAACAGAATTTTCAAAGGAACAGTAACAGTAAAGCTAAAACCATTGCAGTGATGAATCATGGAAACACCTACCCTTGAGAATAATTCCATATTAAAGCAGCTGGATCTTTCCTTGGAAAATGTTTAAGAAGTGAAAAAGTTACTTGATTATCTTCTTGCCCATGAATATCAATGCTGGATTGGTAATTTGTGAAATTGTTGTTAGCAATGTTTATAGATTATTAATTTAGTTCCTTAAGAAATAAACTGCTCCCAAATGCATACCACAGTCCATTGAACTCAAAGGTTTTATCCAGCTCAGAAAAAAACCCCAAGAAAGAGAAGTTTCTCTCCCCAGAAAGAGAAGTAGTGGCAGAGGGCATTAAAATTAGTGCAATGAAAAGAGATACTCATTTTCCCCATTTAAGTTGTGCTTTCCTAAGAGTTCTGCAACAAAATTACTTAAACCTAATGCATTCTTGCAGTTTCCAGAATTAAAAACCAAGAGAATCAGGAGTGAAAATAAAATGAGACAGTGCCCAAACAGACTGAGAGGATTTCCAAATGCTCTAAATCTCACGGGAGGCTCTACAGTCTTGGAGAGATTGTAATTTACACTAGGTACTCCGATTTTTGCCCTAAGTGGTAATCACAACTTAGATACTGTAAAAAACGTTGCTTTATGCTCAAGGATAAGAGCAAAAATTTTTAAAATAAAAATAAATTTAAAAAAGCATATGAATGGTCTAACAAACTTTTCTCATCTCTGTATTCAGAAAAAATACATAAAAAGTAAAATTTGTATTTTAATAAGCTGATCATACACTGCAGCTTTTTAAAAGCTATTTAAATAAAGCCACAGGGAAAAAATACAACTATATGGGTCTCTAATTTCTTTAACTTCCTCAATAAGTAATGTATCTAATATTCTAAAGAAAGCCAAAAGCACAAAGTTCAAGCAATTAGACCTGTTACAACCCCTGCAAGAGGCTGATCCATGCAAAAGATAACAAAAAAAAAAAAAAACCCACAACTTAGGACACTCTTCCTAGCCAGACTGAAAAAATACTGACCTTTAAGTTATCACCACAGACAGAAACTTCAGCAAGTATCTATTTCATGTTCAGCTTTAAGTACTTAAGAGATGTATGACATGGGCATTATAGTTCTGGTGTAAAAATGTCAGTTCACTTTTCAGTAAGCCCTTTCTCTTTTATTTTCTGTATTTGCCTTATCAGCAATTGAGAAGCGACAATACAGCAGTGACACACAAGTATAAAAGCACACACTTCCAGGCCATTTTTCCAATGAGTAGAGAAGGAAGAGTGACTAACCTTTACTTAACAAAGGAGAAAGGAATGCATCTTGCATATGTGGTCCATGGGATGAAACAGTATCAATCTCTCTCTGAGAGGAGCTAATAGTACCAAGCCAGCTGCGACTGCGAGGTGTGTTTGAAACCCCTGTGTCCATTTCCATGTTTACAAAGGTGTCTGCAGACTGAGATTTTAGCAGTTGCTCCCCCATGGCTAAAAAAAATCAAAACACCACAGAAAAAGTCATGTAAGTATACAAAAGGAAATTTAGACAGTTTTCTCCAGGCATTTTGGGAGGCTAAAACATGCATTTAAGTCAATATTAGTTTGCCAAGGGACCAGCAAAATGCAAGGGAATGCAGCAAGTTTAGGTTATTTCAAGAATTTCTATTTATTTGTTTTTATGTGAGCACTGGCATAAAACAAGTATAATCTGACAAAGCGTAAGCATCAACAGTAATAAGTAAGGATGCTGCTACTAAGAAGAGGAAGATTTGGCAGCTGGGGTCAACCTTGCMATATGGAGACAAGGTAGGGGGCATCAACTTTGCTGTAAGGAGATAAAGTAGTTAACTGAGATATTAACACCAAAGGAGGTTTACAGCAAAGTCTTCCAAGTTTTTGCCCTCTAAAATAAAGTAAATTTCAAATATTAGGAACATTACTCTTTAATTTTAAAAAGGTTAATCAAAACCTTATCAGGCGACTAATAAAAGAGTACTAATTTTAGTAATTTTCTGCAGCAGAATTTACACCAGAGCAATTTATATGTTCAGCTCAACATCTGCACAACTGATAACCCCATTCAGTGCACCTAAGAAAGCAGGAGATTTCAAAAGAAACAGTAATCAGATACTGTCCGTGTTAAGCAGAATCTCTTCAAAGAATATACTGTGTGTGAGAAAGTTGTGCAGGTGGCAAGCCTCAGCCTGTTCTTATCTCGACTGAACTAGTTTGTATCAACTAAAATGTTACTGTACCTGTTTTGTACTTTCCATTCTTGAAAGGGGAATTAATGGATGAAGCTGGTATAACTGGAAATGGCCAGAGGAAATCCTTGTGTAGTTTTTTCAAAGCACATACAAAATCCTCCACACGGGCAGCTCTGGCTCTCTCCTTGCACAACCAGCCAATCAGCTCAAAGCCTAATTGTGCAGCAAAGCAGCCAAGGTCTTTCAGCTTGATTTCCTCCAGCAGACGCCGAGCATGCCGCCAGAGCATCATGTCAATGTACATGTTTTCAGCACAGTCGCTGTCTTTGCTCCACCTACACACACGGCACAGAAAACCCAAATGAACACTGATGAAGCAGAATCCCAAAGGTTATTGGCCACAGCTGAAGAACATTGAGTGACCAGAGGAGCAGAAGGGGAGCTTTCTATATAACAGCAAAAGCAGTTTCCATTATTTATTGCTGTTTATATTCTCTGAAAGATCCCACTGCTTCAACAAGTTGGTGAAATAATGGATGTAAATTACAACTATATCAGTATTTATAGATCATTAAACTATTACAATGCACAAAAACGTAAAGAGAGATAACAGGCAGGTGACATTGCCAAGTTTAGAGAATTAGTCAAGGACTAAACATTGTAATTTAATTTAGAGTATGGTCAAGGACTCTTACTATCACAACTTCCTCAAATAGTATTCTCAAAGAAAAATTACTAATTAAGAGTATTTGAATTTATACTGAGCTTGTTTTAAAAACCTGTAGGGAAAAAAAGCCAAAGCAAAGATAATAATGAATTTTACTTCAATACTGATTCTGAACTACTCTAATACCTATCAAAATCAAGTCTGTATACAGGAGCTTTAGATGGTTCACCCCAAGGAGTAAAAGGTTCTATTTGTACCTTGGAAACACCGCTGGATCAAGATGTGCATAGTAGCATAGCACAGTTTACACTGTGATGCTGTGAACTATTGAGTTGGTCCAAACATATTTTACAGCAAAATTGATCCTTTAAATATGAGGCATGTGGTCTCACTAGCTATTTAAATTGCCACACATGTAATGTGTACCACATCCAGTGACTTTGGAGGCTTTTGGTCAGCAATATCTAGGTAAGCATGCCTGAGTATACATACAAATACAGACACATATATTTACATGTGTGAGAAGATACTCTCCCAAGAATGGTATGAGAGGTATTACAGGAGTTGTGAAATGACAAATGCAAAAGATGTGGAAGGAGATTATGACAAATCTATCATGTAATTTATTTCTATAACTTAAAATGGCTAAGGAAGTTAGTACTGTGGGCAAGGAGAAAGTGGGCAAGGAGAAAATATTACCTCTTTCCAGATGGGCCAGAGGGCATACTCAATGTTTTTGTCAAATTAAACTTGCTATGGAGATTCTCAGCTGATTGGGATAAACTAATGCTGCGATGCCTGAAGAATTCAAAACCACCACTTGAACTAGGTTCCTAAAACCAAGAAAAACAAAATATGAAGGACCAAACATGCCATATAACATGAAGATTAATCATACAAAGCTTGACACGTAGTATTTTCTCAGCACAAACCTGAGTTGTTGGTGTCGCTGGGGGTGTTTCTGTTTCTCCAGAGCCAATGGCTTTAAGAAATCTAATCATATGACGACAGAGATCCCACTTTCCCTGCTCTAAGGCAGTATTAAACAGGAGAGTAGCATGTTGTCTGCTAACTGCTGGAACTTCCATATTCTGCAAGCAACAAAGCATAATTAAGTGATTGACTTCTACGGTAGAGCATCAGAAATTCTATTAAGTCAAGCTACATCGAGTCACGTTCCAGTCTATCAAGGAATATAAAAAGCTAATTTCATGCTATTATTTTCCTATTTAAAAACAGTAAACTAACTAATTACATTGCATGATCTTACTACCCGTCACAGTATCAACAGAAAATGGTTAGATTAAAAATCTGTTGAACGTGCACAAGTTTGATATAACATTATTTTTAAAATACTGCCAAGTTAGTAAATACCAGCACTCCTGCAATATATTTGGTACCATTACCTGTAGGATAATAAGGTAAGAGGCAGCTGTGTCCAAGTCCTGGGCCATTAAGCATTCTTCAAATAAGTCCTTCGGGTTTCCAACAGCAGCAAAAAGGTAATTCCACAGGGCATATTCTGTCTTCCTAGCACAATGAACAACTGTCTGCAGGAAGAGGGGGAATTCTGTAATGAACTTCGCCACAGTGGGAAGGAGAGGGTCGGGAATGGGTTCCCGCGAGGTAGCTTCTTCTTCCAGCACTTCATGAAGCATCAGCTCTAGTACATGAGGAAAGTATGGTAATGTGGCACAGGAGTGGGCCAAAAGCAAGGCTTGTTCACCGAGGTTCCTAACCAAGAGCTGGCGTAAAATGTGATGGAGGTAGATTTGAGAGGTTCTCTCAACAATGGAGAAAGGAAAGAGAACCTCTAAGTGTTCTCTAGCACTGGTTTGAGTGTATAAACAGTCATAGAGCACAGTGTCATTAACAGCACCAAGAACCAAGGCATCTTCAAACAAAACAGCCAATGGGTATATGTTGATGTGGAAAGGCAGCATGATCCGTCTTGACAGAAAGGAATGCGGTTTTCGATGATCTCTGGGAAACAGGGGAAGCCAGACTTTCATACCTGCCCCACCACAGCTGAGCCACAGAGCCTCCAATAAGTGGCGTTTCTGTTTGTTAATCCTGCAAGTAGTCCATACATTTTCAACAGACTGGGCTAGGACAACTGGAGCACAAAATGGCAGCTATTTAAAATTAAAAAAAAAAAAAAAAATCAGTATCTATGATTCCTTTCTTTTTGGTCTATTCACAGGAACTCTTTTTTTCAGCTAAGAACCACTCCCTTCAAATGTGTTACTATTCTAACAAAGAAGAAACAAATCTGCTTTTTACTTAACTTCACCCCGGCACATGACAAAGGACCATTTAGTGCTTACATTAACTCAGGACATTTCTTTAATTTTTTTAACCTCCTTAATACTTAATCAGGAAGCAGAGGGATAAGAATAAGGGCGAAAAATGAAAACCTGCTCTCTGCTTCTTCAGTTAGCTCACAAGTCCAATCTAGAATTGACAAATCTTTATCTGAATTTTCCAGAATTCACTCTCCCAAAGTGCTTGTTTCACACAGAATTGGTTTTCATCAGAACAGAAGAATTGAAAAGTTCAGTAACTGATTTCTATTGTCGCTATTTCCTGGAACTTTGTAAATATATTCTGAAAAAAATGGTAATGTTCCATAAACATACAGAACAGTTTAGACAGACTCGAGATTTTCTGTTATTGGTGCACACCAAATTGTGGGCAGTATCTTCAAGCTTCATTTCACTATACCTAGCAAATACAATGAGCAAATGCTAACACACTTCAGCTAACAATTCAGTCTGTAAGTGCAGATACTGCCTCGCTTACAGCCCTGTTTTCTTTATGTCTGGACCATTCTCTTCCCCAGCTTCTTCAATCACTGGTATCTTTGAAGCCATATGCAATACTCCACATATATTTACTCACATGCTTTCTTTGATTAGGATTATTATCTTTATCTCGTATCTGGGGTCCAGATCGATCCCTTTGCAACATGATGAGTTGTCCTGCCAAGTTAAGCATAATACTTTCGGCTTCACAAGCCTATGGATAGAAAAAATATTGTACAAATTATTTAAGCTTTTCGAACGAACATTTTACTCAAAATCACAATAAAAACCTAGAATAAAAAGTGTAAATTAAATGTGCCACTTTAATTGATACCAAATTCAATGTAGAAGGACTCAGAAAAATCAAGAACCAAATATTGCAGTTCTTGTGCAAAGGAATAAATACTGGAAGGTTTCTTATTCACCAGACTCATTTCATGTGTTTATTTAATATGAACTTTTTCCAACTGTGTGTCCTAAAATGGGCAATCCACAAGTTTAAGATAAATAATCCACAATTTTAAGATAAATAAAGCTCTGTATTCTTATCAGTATCACTTTTCTTATCACTACATGATTGCCAGTATCTGATTGCAAATTGTAACACTGGTACACAACCCAAGAGCTGAGCCAAAAAGAACTGAGACACAGTTGTACAGCATCTTGAATTTTTATTTACCTGCATTCAAAGAAAAATCATTTTAGCAAGGTGTCTCAAGAAAGCAATGTATTCCTTTCAAAGATTTATTTCATAATCGTTTCACGTTAATTTTAAACCAAGTCACTGGAGTTACTACCATGCCATGCATGAAGCTTAGTTTTAAAATATGTGGATACAGGATCTATATGGCAAACTTGCAGAATCAGGGTTAAGGTCACTGATACACAAAAAACCTGGAAAGGTTGACACACTCCACAAATTCAGACACATTGCTTTGTCTACAGTGCAGTGCCATATTTAGTACTAAATACTTATCTTCTGATCAGGAGGATCATCAGAGCTTAAAGATAAGGTGTCTTAGACAGAGGTAGTACCTATTCAATCTGAAGCCAAGTTTAAATATTATTGGTGCTGTAAAAAAATTCAGTAGCCTTTTGTCAAAATTAGAGTAACACCACAGGTCAGGTAGTTCATGGACACAGATCATAGTAAAATGGACCAGAAAACCACAAGCACATTGCCTTTTATTCAGTACCATATCAAAGTTTCTGGACACATTTTCAGCATTGTGGGATATTAAATTAGAATGAAGACTTTACATATGTGCCTCCACTTTCATATCTGCCAGTGTCTTTGTATGTGGAGAAAATGATGCATCTTCATGTCTCTCAGGCTGTCCCACAGACAGCACAACTTCCAAACCACACTAAGCTGCTTTCATGAAAAAAGACACTTCATACTGCAGCTTTTTAGTTAAACCTATTCTGTTTACAACCAGACAACAAAAATCCAAGTTCTCTTTGCACATGCTTTCAGTGCCCTTACTAAATTTTGGAGTTAAGACATCTTACATCATTGTTTAGCTGTTGAGCTGTCTCCTGGCACAACTAGTGTGTCAGATTATATAGCTTTATTTTAGTGTAGCCAGAATTGACAAGAAATAACCTTATAGGGTCATATGCCATCTTTTCATTTTTTTTCTATTTATTATTTGAGTAATGGACATGTTGTTGCAAGAATGGTTAATTCCTAATACCATGGATTGCTGTGTTTTTTTACTTTTAATACACAAAAGAGCAACATACCCTTGACAGAGTTTAACCTAATTTTCTCTCCAAGATCTGGCCCCAAACTTGGCAAGATAACAAGAGAAGGTATACAATAAAATCTAAACTCTTACTTCTCTTTCCATCCCCTCACCTCCAATTCACATATAAAATGTATATGTAATGAACATCAGAAAAAGAATGTGTTTTGGATTTTACTACAGAGAAGAGACACTGAATTAGGACTGATCTATCAATAAGGTAACCTTGGAGGAGTAAGCTAACAAATCAAGGCACCAATTCCACCAAAGTTTGAGATCTGTTACCTGCTGAGGCATCTTCAAGGTGATGCCAGTCTCTGTTCTCACTGATGTCAACGTAACAGACACTACAAGAAAAGGATGAGGAATGTACCGCAACATGGATACTTCTTGAAGAATTTGGATACTGGCAGTAGGGTTAAGACTGAAAGGAAAATGACTACAGTTAGAAATTTTACAACTACTTAATATGAAATTACTATCTTCATATAAATCTAATGAAAAGAAGCAACTTAAACATAGCAGTTTACTCTACAGAACAAAATTACATTCCTTTAATCAGGAATCAGTAGATATGCCCACATATCTACATAAAATTACCTAACAAACTTCAGCTGGGTTACTTATCTTGATACTTTGGGAAATATAGCTGTGAGTGAGTAGAAGACAATACCAGATACTTGAGAATAAGACTCATTGACCCTTCAATGAGACAGTTCCCGTGTTTGGATACTGCTGGGAGGTTTTTTTTTAAGAAGAATTGCAAATATTTTCCTCTACAGGTGATCATCAACTTTCTTTCTTCTAACATAAAAAGGTCCCTCCTTGCCAAAAAGAAGATACCACAACTGTAAGAAAAATCACCTAATTAGGCACTTAAAAAAAACCCAATCTGTGCATCTTTATCTCCTTCTTAGGTTCATTAATCTTAACCATCTCAAAGTATCTGGCATATCTTATGTTGCTCCTTCTTTTGCAACGTCTCACCATCACACCAAGATCAAACCTCTTCTCTCTTCATCTTTGCTAGGCTGCTGCCACCTTCCCTTCACTAATTTCTACTTCTAATGTTAGAAACATGTTTTTATTTTAAAATATTCAAGTATGTGGGTGTCTTTTAGTACTTTTTTCTCTCATTCATATTCAGTTTTTAAGTCTCAATAATTTATGAACATGTTTGTTCAGATAACTGGAAATGTGCATATATCAGTCACTAACTACCTGCACACCTAATGTGCCTATCAGCATGCATGCAAGTGATAACACCCATGACTTGCATAAAGGTAACACCTAATCCTCTGTATTTTACAAATCTGAAACCACAATTTATCAAATACCTTTGTATCATTGTAAGAATTTCAATCAGACTGAGGGCAGATCTACAGATACCTTACTGCGAAAGYATTCGAGTAGTGACACTCACCCCTCAGACCTTTTCTCAATACTGTAAAGGCAAATGGAACAATCTGCTCTGAACAATATCACAATGTCCCGGAAGACACTCAGTAGTAATGTGTCTGCTTGCACTTTGGTGATGTGTGCAAACGCATTGTCAAGGTTAGACGTTCGCAGGTAGATTCTCAGCTGCAAGAAAAAGGTGTATTTTGAATAATAAGGTTCTGTTTACCAACAAGCTAATAGTAATTCCACTTAGTATTTCCTTTATTATGGAACAGCTGTCAAAAATTTCTAGCAAGACCCATTACAGAGTTTTTCTTTCATCAAGTATTTTATCCATTGCATTTTATTATTGCATCCAAAGTGGTCAAAGGACAGTCTGCCAAATCCGAAGTACTGAACAACAATCACAAGGAAGGAATTCTATGCATCAGCTTAAAAAAGCAAAAAGTAGATCTCTCTGCCCAAGTAGCTTAAAACCTTGCAAAAGTGCTCCAAAACACTGTAAATAGGTATTTCAAAACAGGCTTCATGCTAACATGCAAAAATCTCAGAGTTTTCAGAACAATGAATACATTCACTGTAGTCAGCAGAAAATAATTATTAATAGCAACAAAAAAAWTTTTCTGCAAATAATTACTTATAAATTAATAAAAAAACTCTGAATATGACCAAAAGCCACTTAAGTTTACAGGGTACAAATAAGTTTATAATACTACTGTTGTCTAGATCAAATATTCTAATCATTATATAGTTATGTTGAAGAAAAGTACCTCACCTCTTCCTGATGATCATTTAAATTATAACATGCAAGAACAATGAAGTCATTCCACCATGCTAAACCACCTGTTACCATCATAGTTTGCTCCTGAAAAGAAAAAAGCAAGCAGATGACACATTTGTATATATTTTTACATACTTACACATACAAACATGTACTTATATGGGTAATTTCTGAAAGCCATGCATGATCTCTATAAGCCGTACCCATAGTGGCAAGACTATGCATGTGAAGTTCCATTGTTTAAAAAAGCAAAGTACTAAAGAATAGTACGTGTAGGATAAACCTAATACTACGAAACAGTTCCACAGTTCTTTATGCTATTGGCATCCCTGAATTCTCTCAAATCTGCTYCTGGCCAGAATCAACAAGCTTTACATCCAAAGATACGCCACAAGAACTCTCAGATAAGACATATGGAATTAAACGTCTGACTGTATGACTCAAATTTGGAAACCTGTTAATAATCAGACACAAAAATCAAACCACAAGACCCGTGTTTCAGACATTTTATGAGAAACACATGTAAAACCAGCATTCCTAATCCCAAGTGTGTCTACAGGCTGTTTATTCAAAACTGATACTTTTTAATTTTCTCTAAGTTTCACATTCTCAAAAATAAAAACTGCTATACACCAGAAAAGAATTCCATAACCCCTCACCTGGGTAATGTTTCCAAACAGCTTCCATTTTTTGGTGAGTAAAGAATAATGTGCAAAACCAAACTTGCCAACGACAGCTACATTTTGTCCAAGCTTGTCAATAGCTGAAAACTGTAAAAAAGAAAATAAAGTTACCAGAACCTCAGAAGGAAACTTATTTAAATGATACCACATCGAACTCTAACACCACAAGACAATATAACATCAGACTCAAAACTTGCAAAGTATTTTTATATATCTAATGGTTTTCTTTCTATAACGTAAAATGATTTCATTCTCAGAGCTCAGCCAGTCCTAATGGACAATTATAACCCTCCAATGATTTTAAATAAGCAAGAATATGTTCTTAAAATAACTCACCCTAATAGGCCAGTTGCTCTCTAGATATGTACTATGAATCTAAAAAAACAAAACAAAATCCACATGACTATACCAAGTACAATTAAAGTATTTATTAATTATAACGTCCTAACAGAATTTGGACAATAATCWTTTTTTTTCAAAACACTATCATAAACATTTTTAATGTTGGAATTTTATTTTTAAATTCCAACATCCAACTCCCCACCACAAGTTACTGAAACCTAAAAGTTACCCGCTTTTTAATACACAAAATATTGAAACATACACCAGCTAATAGTATATTACAGATTAATAGCCATAATTGGCTCATCTCTCCTCTCAGGTACTTTTCTCTGCACAGAAACTTCTGCAGAAATTTAAGTTTTGCTGTTAGGATGAAATTTCTAATCTCATTAGAAATACACATCAGCATATCCAAAAGCCTTGTTATGAGAGAACTTGACTGGAACAAGTCAGACCAAATCTTGATGCTGGATTCTTCATGTCACATGCTCTGATACAAACCCAACTTGAAACTCCAGTCTTTGGTCAGACACAAGGCAGGCAGGTACTCTCATTACCCAGCCACTGTCTGTTTTCATGGATATGTTGCTCCCCACAACAATTCTAATGGTTTCAGCTTTGTTCTTACAACATGACAAAGACCTTTCCCTCCAACACCTGTTTCAGAAGACAGAAGAGCTACCTGGCCAGCTAAAGTGAAAATTCAACAGTATCTAGAACCTGCCTTACATGCCTAGAATTAAATACTTTTTTATACTACTAATTCATGTGCTATGTGAAGTACAATGTATTGTGGACCTTTCAAAAACCTTTATTTAAAAAAGAAACACCAATTCAAGCACAGAACAACACACAGTAGAATTACAGAATAGAAGATATTTAACTTTATATTGCAGGGAAAACAGAAGCTGTCCCATTACTACCCCAGAAACAATTTCTTCTTTGAAAGTCTGATATTGTGAAGTTTTAACTACATGCCTTTAACTTAAATGCCTGAAAATACAGCTGGAGTCTGAAGGCTGTATTCATCATCTGAATATGTTTTAAAGAATTTTGCATAAATAACAAAACAAACACCTAAATGATCTCTTGCACGTTGCACTTTTCTCCCTTTCAGAGCACAGGAAAGTAATTAACTACTCCTTCCCAAAGCCAAAAAGACATTTAAGACTTTTTTTTACTGGCTAGGAGGCAAACTCAAAGCCACAAGGCTGATACAACCAATGTTCCTTTACCTTTTGTCAATGAGGAAAAAGCTGTATCACAGTAAACCCTGAGAAAATAAAATGATCATCTCATACTAGAGGAAAAAATTATGCCAGAGAGTGAGGAGATCAGCTGCATATTCTACTACTACAAACTCTTGTGAACACAGAGCACATATGGTTAACCAGGAGCAATTACCTGTACAACATGCCAATGCCGGTGTCCTAGTAAAGTGCTTAAACCCTGAGAATCTAAACTGCCATCTGAAAATGGGCCTCTTTCCCTGCTATGGTTATGTTCAGAGTGTGCCGATGTATTTCTGGGATTCTGAGTCTGTGCTGCATCTCCACAGTTCAAATATAAGCGATCTTCTCCTTGAAGGAGGACTTGTTCCTGGTTGCTCTATATTAAAACCAAAACAAAACAACAACAAAAAAGTAACCTTGAATTCCACATACAGAAGACAAAGGTAAGCACATAATCAATATATTAAGAGGCTCTAAGTAAACAATATGAAAAACAAGCATTGAGGCAGTTCTCAGTTTTTGTATCACTAACAGGTTTTATGTTACAGTATTGCATCGCAATCTTTTCACAGTACCCTTTCAAAGGTTCTGTGACAAAAAAGGAAGACAGCTCTAATGGCTGCAAAACTGACCTAAAATCTCAGAGAACTCAGAGTTCACCTGAAGTTGGAAATAGGCTCTAAAACAAGAATATATTTATCAACCAAGAAACCTACCATACATGGATTAACAGTGAGTGCACTCTTGATAAACTGAAACTGCAGAATACCAAATTGGCGAGCTTCATTATTTGCATTTCTTGCAGATTTCATGTTTGAAGAAGAACTCCCCTCAATAACCCAGAGATGATATCCTTCTGATCCCCAGGTCTGAAAGTAAGAGAATAACAATAATAAAACCCCCAACCCAACACTACACACACACATATGTATAACACTATATATATGTTCTCATAAAACAACTACAGAAACTTACTGTAACTGATCTTATGATAGACATGAGCCTGCAAAAAGCCCACACATTTTGTTGTTTTAAAATGTATTATTATAGAACTCAAGCAAGAAAATTCACAAGGTACAGTAGGAATCTAGCGTGAATTATTTCTTGTCTTACATTAAAAACAAGGATTAAGAAAACACTGACATAAGTAACAAAGGCTGTTTAATTCACAGTTTAAGGCAGTAAACAAAAAATCCAGAGCCAGGTATGAAACAACCCTGATTTCCACAATGACACTGGCTGTTGTTCATCAAATTCAATATCAGAATTTCAATCTTTGCAGTTTTCTAAAAGGTACACTGTACCGTCATTGCAAATATGGATCTCAATTTGGGATGCATATTTAGAAGTGTCAATCTTCAAAGCAATTATGTCACAATAAATAAATCAAATTGTTCTAGAAGTACTGCACAAAATTCATCATGGTTTGCATAAGGTCTTGTGGAATGTGTTTCAAATTTATTCTAATTTGAAATTTATTCAAATTTGTTCTATTTATCTATTGATTTTACAGGCTAAAAGGATTTTATTTAATGTTAACTAGCTTGTATTAAAAAATCACCAGTTAAGTTTCTCTGGAATTCATAATCTGAGTAAAGTTTCTTCAACTGTCAATGGTCAGCTACTAATTTTAGAGAAAAAAGGAGCTTACAACTAGTGTTGTTCTGTGTCTCCTTGCACTTTGAAATACAGCAACAGATAAAAAAGAAAAATTAGGAAAAACGAAGAGTGTTCATTTTTAATATTAAGGGCAAATGGAAGAAAAGGCATGTTGTGCATACTTCATGATCAGGTTTATACATTAAAAAAAAAATCCATCGGTCGTCCTCTTTTCCTTCAATGCAACTTTGCAGTCTAGAAGTGTAGTAAAGGCATCTTACTCTTGAAAAGTAATTAAGTGAAAGAAAGAGAGTTTGATTTTCTGAAAATCTGTTACATTAAACAAAATTTAAAACATTAAAAGCATTACAGTATTTTTACATTTATATTTACCATGGAATTGATCTTTAGAGGGTCCTTTTTGGCACCATCAGACTGATACCTTAAAAACAGAACAAAACAAGTTTGAGTTTGCAAATAACTTCTTCAGAATAATAAATTAAAGTCCTGTCTTCATCTCTTTACATGGTTCCATAGTGAACCTCATCTCAAATGGTAGAGCCTGCTTGATCCAAGACACCGCAAAAGAGGCAATGCAACTGTCAGTTGCCTAGCATAAATTGTCTGAATGGTGATTCCCAGAAGTTAGCACATTTTCAGCAATTATATACAGGCACTGAGGGAATTTTAATTTCCTTGATCCAATTTTCTTTTACAGACAAAAAGATCACTACAAAATGAAAATAATACATTTTTGTTTATATTCCAATTATCCCTTCTTAAGCATTTGCCAAYAATATCTCAATATCTAATAAATCACAAGGGAAAGAGAAATTTTAAAAAAGCTAATCTGGTGAACTAATTCCTGGTGAACTAATCTGGTGAACGCTTCCAATTAGAAAAATAAAGACTTCTAATAAATTCTTTACAATGTGATTGAAGATACTCACGCAAAATCACCTCCTAAAGTACAGATAAGCTGAGCACCAAAAACACTCCATAACGACAAACCTCCACATTCCCAGGTCACCATCACAACACAGCTATCAGGTGACCATCTGATTAGTTTAACGGGTCCTGTTTTATTCCAAATATCTGTTTAAAAGTAGACAATAAAATACATGAAAAATATAAAAAGTCCTTCAATGGGCTTCACCATAAAAGCATAAACAAAAATATATAGAAGCAAACATTTAATTTTTCATTTAACTGATACATTCATCAAACTAACCATCTCAAAATTATTAGCAAAGTAGTAGCAAATTAAGTAGCAAATAAAAAATGGGGTTTTTCCAACACATGCTTAGTTACCTAAGAAACTAAGAATACAGGAAAATATGCCTGAAATACACTGGTATAACACAACCACAGAACCACAAATCTGGTATAATTATATTTTCAGACAAAAGAGGCACTTAAGACAAATGTAAAACTGTAATTTATACAGATTTGTTTTTTAACTGAAAACCAACAGGCACACACCTTTTCAGCTTAGAATGCAATTTATCTGCTTTGTATGTTCCTTACTCTAAAGCATAGAATACTACATGAAAAAAATCACTGCAGTGCAGGAAGGTTATTGCATTACTCAATACTTTTTCTGTACTCTACATGTTAGTTGCTTCAATTTAATTCACAATTCTATTACACATATTATCAGTTTTGACAACAACATCTCATTTCCGCAGGCAATTAAAAAGTAATTTCAAGATTAAGATTTAGTTAAAAAAGACCCCAAAACCAAAAAAAAACACAAACCACCCACCCAAATCCAAACATATGAAACACATCCAAAAGTCATTTAAAAAGCAAAAGTCAGCTAAAACTGGAAATACAAAAGCATAAATTACTACAAACACACAGGAGTAACTACTAAACACATCAGTGATAATGCAAACAAAGAGGTTGACTAGCCAAGGAAAAAAATATACTATACCCTAAAAACAGCTGGACAGTTCTAGCAATAAAAGTAGCTCACCAGGATATTGTTTTGGTGTCAGTTCCAATTTATGAGAAAACTGCATGGYGCCAGTGGTGGTATCTATCGTATAAACCTGCACAGAGCCACTGGAAGAGATTACACACATGCTTTAGACTACAGACTAATCGAATTTCTCAACAATTTTAAGAGACTAAGAAAAGCTGCTTTTTCTCTCACCAATATCAAATCTATCTAGAGACGCTGAGCCAAGTAATAGTCAAAAAATTCTATGCAACAAATTTCTAAGATACTTTCCAGAAAGCATCAGAGGACCAAAACAACAGCCCTAGAATAATCAATGCACTAAAAGGACTTCATTCTCTGAAAATACACATGCACACACAATTCACATACATTTATGGCTTCCAACTGCAAGACAATCCATGAGGGAAGGCAGTATTTATTCAGTGCTAAAGTTTCATTAGGGATGTACTAAGGCATACCAAGGTCAGTAAATTAAAGTAACTACTCCTGTTTCAGAGGAAACACCAATACACTGCATTGTTACTAAAACTGAGAAAATTAGTTCTTAAGAGGATGGCTGGAAAATACCATATTTTTTTGAAATGCCCTAAAAGAAAACTCAAGTAAAGTACAATCAAAGAAAATAAAAAGTTGCACTCTAAGGCCAGCAAAAGTAGTATTGTATAAGGGGAGATCGTCTTGAAGAAGCAGTAAGCAAAATACCCCAACTAAAAGCACTTCTGCAACATCTAATTTACAAATATTCAGTTACTCAAAAAAGCAACACTTTTCTTGACCAAATCATGACTTCAAAGAGCATTTTCTCAGCTGAGTGTGAAGGGCTGATTCTTGTCCAATATTATTATGATTAACTACTTAAAACTGACTTTATAATSCTACTTTGAGATTAGCTGGGATAGCAACTTTCCAATCTTTGCTACTGGCCCAGACACCTTTTGATTTTTTTTCTCAGACAAAAACAGCAAGCATAAATTTCAATTGCAGTTCAAGCAGGCAACCACTTCTTTCCATCTCTCAATTGCAGTTCAAGCAGGCAGTCAATGCTTTCTATCACTCTCCTGCCTTTCTGACAGAGCACATCATAAAATCTCTAGGCAGATTGATCATTTAATCTTTACAGTTCTCGCAACACAACTTGGTAAGAAGTAACTACTAGTTCAGCTTTATAATTAAACAATCTCCCCCTGCTCTGAACCAGCCTTAAAAAACTTACTTGGCACATCCAAACGCCATTAGCCTGTATTTGTTATTCACTGCCACACAAGTTCCATCAACTACATCTTGTGCCCAAACACCATGGAGCTGCTGTAAAGAAAGGAATTCACAAGATTTTTTGTTAAATAGTATTTTTACTAATGACAGTCAGCTTTTATCCATGTACACCAAAATACACATCTGTCAATTGACCCTAATGATCTCAYAAAATTTCTGTTGATGTCAAGATGAACTGACATGGCCCCAACAAACAAAATACAGTATATGCAAAATTAGTTTCTTTCTTCTTAATATAAATTAAAGAAATCTGTCAGTATGTAAGAAAACAGTTTATAGGACCTCTTAATAACCAAACAARTCAGTACCTGTAAGACAAAAAAATCCCTAACACTGCCTAGAAAAAAAAAAACAGTAGATGGTACTAAGAAGGAAGAGAAAAACAGGAAAGTAAGTTCCCATCTGCAACAGCTGAGATCACAGATAAGTTAAATGTGTGGAGGAGTCTGGACATTAAATGCATACTTTTGRGTTTTCTGTAATTAAAATAAAGATATCTACCAACAAAGCGTAACAGCTTTTTAGACTGAATTACAGGTGAGAAAAGACCTAACTTAGAAAAGATTCCTGTAAAACAAATTCCCAAGTATGCTTGTCACTATGAGACAGGCATGTTTAGGACTAAGTCCTAGACACAGTACTTAGGATACTTCGCCAGAGGAGAAACCAATTCTTATAATCCCATTTGTAACCAGCAAAAGGAAGTCTGTTTGTCTGACACAGTAAGACCACCTCTATAATGACAATTTGAATGAATAAAAAAAAGTTAAATCTACTATCAATTGCACTCTTCCACTGGCTAACTAATCCCATAAAAATCTAGCTCAAATTATGCTACAAAATACAGTCTTGTTCTTAGGTTATCTCTTAAGCGGATCTTAAATTTTAGTTTCTYTGTAGCTGAATAGAATTTAAAGTAGAATGCTAGATAAAATGCAGAGACCAGGGAAAACACATTTATTTACAGTGCATGGTAGAAATGCTGAAAGAAATGTACCTCAGCAGTGAATCTACTTGACATTGGTGTAATGAAACCAACTCTGCCATCATTAAAAACAACAGCAAAGCCATCAAGCGTGGCACAGTATTCCATATCTCTGATGTAAACATCTTCAAAACCCAAAAGTGAACCTGCTGGGAAAATACCAGTAATTCAAAAATATGTGAACACAGAAATATTGCAAGCCAACATACATTTCAGATGTTTACTTATTACTCTAAACAGAAAACCTAATTTAAACAGGCTATTTCATTCCCATTTAAAAATGGCAAAATCTTCTCATCTCTGCTTACGAACAGAGATGGTATGTCATATTTGATGGTATGTCACTGTAACTATTGTAAGCAATATAACCCCAAAACCTACCTCGAGAAGACTGCAGATCCACGGAAAATGGAACTGTACACAGGTTGATGGCCTTCCTTCCATTGGTCAGACCATCCCAGTGAATGAGATGTAGAAATCCATCAGCAGTAGCAACAAGTAGATCCTCTAACATGGACTGCAAACTAATAAAAGATATTTTTTAATCCCTAAAAAAACTGCATCTCAAATGAATGTCACAGAAATACCAATCAATGTCACAAACACCGTATTACTGCCCCTTGTACCAGCAACCATATTGTGAAGTTACATATAAGTTACAAACTACATATCCAAGTCCTCCATACAGTGAAAATACCAAATTGACAAAATATGGTATACACCTCAATTTTTCTCCAGCAACCACAGTTCATAAACAGGTCAGTATTTTTACAGGAATTGCTTAACTGRTATATTAACTGCTGAAGATCATTTCAATACTTTTAACTAACCATAAGACACTGCTGCCAACAATCAATTCATCTGTCCTATAACATTAACAATACTGCCTAGGCTGTAAATAATTTACAACAGATTTTAATCTGTGGCAGAAACAAACTCATGGAGGAGAAATTAGACTCCTCCTAAATCCTTCCCTAAACATCTCCAAAATGCTGACAACTACTGCTAATCTACTTGCATGCAAGCTTATTCCAGTATATGCTGCATATCTTCCAATACTCATTTTCTCYTAAGGAGCCTCTGCCCAAACTTTACTTTGTTACTTTTCCACCTCACTCCAATGCTCAGAAGTTTCATCAACTTTTCATACATACTTATTTAGCATGTTCAATGTTTATTTATAGGAAAGGCAATCATCACAAAAAAGCAAGAGGCAAACAAAAAGGGCAAATGTGGACTCKGTAGATAGCTGGAGAAAAGCTGAAATGCTGCATGCAGTTTTGCTCTTACCTACGTATGGCTCCATGGAATCTCTAACATACACTTTGCACTGAAGGACAAACTCATGTATAGGAATGTACCATAATATTAAAAATACTATCTACTTCCATATGCTGAAAATATCAGTACAGCCAGGCACAGGGAGAATTATTAAACAGCAATTCACTTTTTCACCTCCTCAGACTTATCAGCTGCTAATAATAACTTTAGCAATAGTAATATTACTCTTCACAATTAATATGCCAAGAAATTTACTAGAAGAATTTACTAGAAGAATTTACTAGAAGAATTTACTAGAATTTTTGTCTATCCAGTTTTCCCTTCACTTTTTAAAAGGTACTGATATACATATGGAAAAATTCTCAAGACCCAGTTAGTGAGCATACCTTGTGATAGAGGCTTGCAAGTCCAGTACTTTCTTCATTTCTAGATTTAATGAAGGAGCACATTGTTCTTCCTTATAATGTGGGGTTCCCTTCAGATGTGGGCTTCCTCTAAAATACAAGAGAAGTACTACAGTTAAAACAGGTTGTCCATCAAAAGAAGCAAGAATTACTGATTTATGTGCCCATCATCTTTCTTCCCCCACATACCTACACAYACATATATAAATACATACATACACACATACATACACACATACATATATAAAATGTATATATACATGCACACACAACAATCAGTCACATGCAATGTGCCACAAGAAGCCCTGACTATCTAGGACATAACTGTAGTGTCAGAAGTTTATTCTATCGTGTCATCCTCAATGTCTATAGAATATGTAGACAAAGTAAGACAATGAACAAAGAATGAACATTACAGTAGCTGCATGGCTAGGCCTCAATGCTTCYAAGATAAGTGCTATGTATCAGTGAAAAATCTGATTCAATAAATTGTTACTCAACTGTTAACATTAATTAAAYATGTTGAATTCTTAAGCACCTCCAATTCTCTTTTTCAAGATCCTTTACAGATATTACAGACTGCAAAATGTTTGTTTCTTCCATTCCTTTTGCCAGGTCAATGTTTATAGTATTAATCCAGCATGCATAACACAGCAAGTAGATATCTGTTACAGTATTTTGTAAGGATATATCTCCCTGAAGCAAATCAACTCTTTTTCAATCTAGGACCTACTGAGGCGAGACAACTGAACTCTGATTCCTTCCCTTTAAACAGACTATTACACAATATCAATTTCTTGATTTAGAAAGCTTCTCATTTTTATCTTCCTAATTTTAAATGTCACATTCCATTCATTATTAAACAATATCATTATACACTACTATACAGATCATTAAATATTCCTTATTTGTCTGGGTTATTAGATATGCCATGTGCTTCTTTACCCTTTTTTTAAATGAAAACTGACCCACAATCATAAGTATTGTAACATGTCATCCAGTTCATCTATCTAATGAGCATTATGCTAACAAGCAAAGCAAACTGTGAATAAAACAGGTACTGCAGACAAGTTAGAATTCAGTATAACATCAATAGKGATAAATTATAGATATGTACATAAATTTATGTAATCTTTACCTATATTTTAATTTACAAAACACTTCTCTAAGTCTACATCAGGATAGCAAATATAAATGCCTAAGACATGGCAGAAACCAAAGCAGATACAGCTTTACAGAAGTTTGACACCATAAGGGCACATCAACCTCTTTCCTCTCCTCAATCATATCAGTTGATATCAAATTCCTTAATTCCATTACCATTTTATAGCAACACAAAATTTGTATCTGTTATTCTTTGATGGGCACTGTAGCTTTCCTTATGTAGCAACAACAAATATATATGCTAGCTAAGGTGAGGCCATGGTAACCTTTGACATTCTGGAGTTAGCAGACGGAAGTGGCATCAYCTTTCCAGAACAAAAGTATGTGGCGGTGGCTGTGAAGAATTATAGCAAAAAATTAGAAAAATTACTTACAGGTTAGTTGATCTACCACCGAAAGATGGCAACTCACATAAATGTTAAATTATCAAAATGTTTGGTTTGCATCCTGAAGGAAATTTAAACACAAAATGCAGCTGTCTTACAAAAAAATAGCCCTTCATGTAAGTTAGCTAYCATGGGCTGACAGGAACCCTGAAAAACCAGTCACATCTCTTTTTAATAATACTAGCATTGTGGGGTTGTTGCAGGGGTTTTTGAAACTTACAAAACCCCAGATGTTTGGAGGTTTGGAGGTTTTCCTTCAACCCATGTGGACATACAGTTCCAGATGAGATGAAATTACTCTGATTTACCAACAATCAGCGGTACTACTGAATCTTGACAGCGAAGGACTAAAATTGAGACAAAAGGGCTGAGTAATGCAGAAATGTTACTGGTAGGTAGGTATAAGACACAAAGTACCATATCTGTTGGAACTGACCACGGTACATAAGGAGGTGTAAACTCAGTGCTTCTACATAACACAAACTACAAAGCCAGAATGGAAACAACATGGTTTTCTCCATGTGGGCTGGCTTTTTTTCTCTCAATACCTTTGATAAAAAATAGCTTGCAAGAGTATTTGAATATTTGCGATTTCATGAGCTAGTTCTAGCAAATTTGTCACCATCTGGGGAGTCTAAACTTTTCCACTGAGGTACTACCATTCTTGTCTCCAAAAAATTACTTTTGTCCTCCTTGCAGATCCACACACAGAATTAAGGGAAATCACCCTGACTGAGACTCCAAAAATGCCACTATTTCAATTCATTGCCTATGATTATGTCAAAGTCATCAAYTTAAAAAGAAACCCCTACTATGGGTTAGGGGGTGCTACCAAAAGTACACTGTGTTCATTTAGTCCACATCTGCATGAGTCAGCCTTACTGGCTGAGTTCCTTTGACCTTTAGACGAAGAATGCACACAGCTGACCGAAGCAGGAAAGAATGTTTGGTCTGGGYTGCCACATCAGCATCTGCTACGGTTGAAGCCAAACTTTAAGTAACTCACTTTTGCACAAGAATTGAGAGGAACAAACACATTCCAGTGACCAACCAGCTGCATGTCAAATCAAATATAATCATTGCTATTTGCCTGGCATCTGTTAATGTCACTAAGCTTCTGAATAAATCTCTTAAAACTCAGAACTGAGAAAAATCCACAACTCTATCTGCAATCCAAGAAAACCTCAAACATGGAAAGATTATGGACGCTGTCCATTTTTAAAAACAAAAAAAAACCCACCACACCAAACTTAGAGCGTCTTAAATTCAAGAAAGAGGAAGCACTATGCAAAAGCACAGTCATATACACTACCCTCAACTGGTAGAAAGAATGTCCTTGAAGTTTGTTATCGGGCATGGTGGATAGTTCAAGGAAGAAATAGGACATTAGCCAGCTAAATTTCCTAGGTGCACRGCACTGTATTTATGTCCTCCACTAGCTGCACAGCAGTTAAGTGATACAATACAATCCACAAACAAAATTCACTCAGAAATAATACTAACAAATTTGTCACTGCTACCAAAAGCAACTATGAAATACTTAGCAAGCTAATTATAGGAGAGTCTGTAAGCATGCACTTAAGCACTTCTTTATAATTGCATTTGACGTATATAACACTAATATTTTAAAGTCTGTTGTAAGTATTTAATGTCCGATGTTTTCTGYTTAGTACTGAAATTCTAGTCCAGAGGCAGAAATAGCATTAAATACATATTTAAGTTTCCACTGTACTATCCAGGGTAATCATAGTAACATAGGTGGCAGTTATGGTTGGATAATAGTTAAAAAAAGTTCAAAATGCTCTCACAGTCAACAAATASTGCACTTCGAAAAAACCCACTGTGGCTAATGGCAAACAACGTGTTATTAAATAAACAAACAAACAACAAACAAGTTAGTAACATCCATTCTCACTAACTAAACAATGCAAGTAATGAGAAGTAATGGAGACATTTCAGTGAAAAAAATTAAAGATTCCAAACTATGAGGAAATACCTTTAGAATAATTAATCGATAGAAAGAAGGTAAAATATTTTTACATTATTTTTGGGCAGCGATATTCTTAGCTCTTCCTGCTAATAGGGCTTCTTCAGTAGTACTTGGAGTAGGAGGGATGGGACAAAGATTAAAAATCGTGTTTCAGCTATTAATGGCAATATATATACATATGACAAAACCAGAGCAGTGTTTCTAAAATAATTTGCATTTCCATAAACTCCAAGTTCTTCTCCTAGAAGGCAAGAAGGCAAAAAACTGGCAGCAGCCATTATCATTGCATTAGCACAATTACACAATGTTTCCTAACCATTTTACAGTGGTTCATRTGAACACATCAGTGAAGTGTTCTTACTGTACAGCTGAGGACTTAATTTTTTTATTTTTTTACAAAGAGCCTGCATCATCACCTCTAAACATGTGATTCTTCACTAACAATTCACTGCCTCCATGCTGTTTAGGAATGGTTCTTAAACAAAAGGTTAAAACAGGTTACCACTGTGAGTTTTGATTTTCATGCCACTAGCATCTTCTCATGCCTAAACCTGCATCTCTCCACCATACACTGCAGGCAGGCACCAGCAGAGGACTAAATATGTCTGGCTCAATGCAGAGCYATAGTCACAGAGATTGGTAACAGCTGCACCAGCAAAATTAAAGTGAATTCATGAAAACAACTATAAAGAATGAGTAAGTTCTTAGAAAAGCAATGCTTAGTACAGCCTTTACTACACAATTAGGTAGCAGCAGATCTCTGCAGTTTGAGAAAAGAAACAACTAGCTAGCCTATTAAACAACTATTCTTGTAAAAAAGCTAARTGGTTTAACCAATTATTATTTCAGGTGCAAAGATTTCTTGATAACGGTTAAAAACCTCTTGAACYGCATCAAGAGTCTGCAAGTGTCATAATGGTTAATAAAAATTCTGCAACTAATATAGTTTCAAAAATACATTTTCCCAACAACACCAAAATCTTACAGGGAAAACCACTGGTAAAGTTTAGCAGAAGCTTAATTCTGAACAAAAATTACCCAGTAAGTTAATTAACCATACATCTCATTGATTACCTGGCAGAGTTTAAAGTTCAAAACCTTTGTACATACTAATCTAAAATCCGTTGAATCAGGAAGAAAATGTCTGCTGATGAGGTAGTTTATGGTACCTATAAACCATTATGTTATAGAAAAGAAGATAGTTTTTAAAAATGCCAGAAAGAGTAGGACATGAACAGAATAACCAGGTTTATACGCAACAATACAGCATTTAAATCAGCGTATGAACTAGCTTCTTCACATATCCATATTAGTTACAAAGCAACTTTAACTTTTAAAGCACTTTCAGRGGCTTAATGACCTACACCATTGAGGTCTCACTCTAAATTTACACAACACTTGTATCACTCCCCAAATAAAGGTTCCACTTGAGGATATGAACAAACCTGACACAAAAGAATCTCTACCACATTTAATTAATTAGGCATGTAAAGTTTTTCAAATTTTGTCCTTTTTGAAAGACAAAAATTTCCTCAGCACTAAATCACACATGCTGTCTCTTCAAGTGAAAAAACTTAAGTTACTCTCCTTGACAAACCACTAAACAGAAATAACTATCAGTTCAGTACAGAGAAGCCTCTACTATGATGATGTTACTCATCTCTTCACTGTCAAACAAAAGAATATCTGCACAAAYTTGTTAGGAAACTCCTCATAAAATTACCATCATACTTTGCCACAGCTTACAAAGCTGCAAATTTGCTTCTATTGCACAGTCACTTTCCTTAAAGCATATCATAGTCAGAGACAAATTTTATKTTAACATGCTACAATTTTACCTTACATACTTTTTTCATGTTTTATCTTGTAATTACTTTAGTAATTGGGTGGCAAAACCAGACAGAACTAATTGAAGCMGGACTTTGTACTGGTGCCCACTGCAGGAAAATATCCGAGAATGTGGGCTAATGGCCAATACTGATTCTTTTCCAACTCTGCTCTGAACTGGAGCAAAGCATCCAAGAGCTGAAAGGAAACCGCAGACTACTCTGCCTCAATTAAAAAAAAAAAAACAAAACGCCATAAAATTACTGCTTTGTGCCTACCTTGGTTTTAGTATAACAAATTAAGCAGGATAATGTAAGTTTTCATTGAGCATGAACAACAATTCACTCCAAGAACAGATTGGCAATTCCTAGCCAAATATCAATAGTGCCATAAATATTTTCTTTGACAGAAAAAAATTCATTCCTAAAATATCACGATTTGACAAAAAGCTACCAATGGATTCCAGTAATAGAAATTAAAAGTCTCCTTTTTAACATGTAAATATTCATAGGTGGCACTTATGGCATGAGCTCTTCTTTAATCATATAAAGATAGTAACTTATTTTACACATAATATGATAAAACTGAACAGGTCAGCTCATTGATGCTTACCATACCTACATGAGTAGATTTTAAATAGATTAAACTGCCAATATTTCCCACTAAACCTTCTTATAGCATTTAACTTTATTCTAAATTTCCCAAGAGCTACATCCTCAGTTACTGATACAACAAACTTCAACAGCTTTATCRGCTCCAGCCGCAAGTGTTAATCTTGGATTTCAGTACTTCAGTTAAAACACCAACTTTCCGAATATAAAGAACATTACAATTGGTTGACATGAAAAGGAGGAAATCATGCCAAATGTTCATTTTAAAACAGGAAATCRATTTTTCTATGCTCTGATTCTGTCTGGTTTAAAAGAAACAATAGCAGGGTGCAGGGGAAGTTCACTCAACCTTACTTTCCAAAATCTCTTTATTTCATAATAGTGAAAGATAAGGGAAAGCAAAGTCTCTGGCATTCAAACMGGATAACATCTTAACCTCAACTCACACTTTTAAGTCTTTTACTAAACTTGTGCAGATTAGATTGAGAAAAAAGAGACTTGGCTCTGAAAAAAAATCATGCTGTRATTAGATATACTACAATGCATATTGAGTTAAAAACAGCGCAAGTGTTTCTGTCACTTCTCAAACAATTTCTTTTGCTTTACATCTTGAAAGATTTTGTTTAAAAAATCACCTCATTTATATTGTATGAATGAAAAACATTTACTAAGTGCAATTACAGTTTACACAGTAGCTGTATGCTACAATTGTTCTGTTAACACAGAAGGCAAGCTCTTCCGGACCATCTTGCCCAACAGATACATATAGCAACAACCCTGTARAAAAGTAACTATACACTGGAAGGAGTGTACATTCTCTCCACTAACATCCTTCTCCCATACAGAAAAACGAGGAGTGATTTTGACTTTCCACAACATTTTTGATCCTTTTCTTCAAATCAAAGCTGAACCATTACCAAGCAAATTTTACAGCAGTTGTTAAGAAAGTACAAATACCACATGAAGTTAACTTTACTTCAGTTACCAGCGTTCCACCCTCAAAGACTGCAAAGGTCCCCTGAAGTCAAGAAATTTTCTGTCATATACATACCTTATTACTTGCTTTTCTGACTACTCACTTTTTCTTTTGGCAAAATATGCACACTTTGTTTAAATTAGAGCTAAGCTGAAGAGATTTCAAACGCAGTCTTTCTAAACATTTTCACCTGCATGTGAATAAACCTAGCTGCAATTTCAACTTTAGAACACTGACTAAACTAAGAAATCTTGCACCAGACCAATATTTTGGTGCAACTAAGGATGTTACCAGTGTGTATTCCCTGTGCATGACCACCTCATTTATATTGGCATGCATGGCTTATGAATTCTGTTCAAGATGAAGTAGTATTAAGAGGGTTTTCCTTTGTCARTGTAGTCATGACATTGAATTTTTGTATTTCTGTCAAAACTGGCCACTATTTTTTAAAGAATGCTACCAAAGAACAGGCTTCATTCTTCTTACAAAAAGTTAGTAGACATGGGCAGCTAATAAACATTAAGAATTAGTCATAATTCTAAAATGTAGAACACGACWAAACATCCATGTCAATTTTTACTGACTTTTTTAACAGCAGTTGTCACATCACTAGTGCAAGGATACCCTCATACTTTTGGTAAAAATCATCATCCCCTCYCACTTTATCTAACATAGGTAAATAACCACGTAAGACAGAGCTGGAAGAGCTCTAACTAATATTAGTATGACAGCTAAAGTGTTGCAAGCAACTGCTTTATCATGAGYTATAATTATTATACATGTATCATTGAACAGCCATTTCATGTTTTTCAGCTTTCCAATACAGCCACTCAGTGCTACTTCAAGGTCTCCATTTTCTAATGCCAGCCTTTTATTAAAAGCCAACTTGAAAAGTACGCTACTGGAATTCAGGGCAGGGGACGAGGAGTAAAAAAGGGAGATAGGCAGGTTTAGTTTCCCCATCAGGTCAGCAACCCGACTTTACTTAAGGCACAGCTGCATAATTACTGCTGCCAACACAGAGGAAGGAGCCAAGAACACACTGTTACGGGGGGAAAAACCAGTACGATGTCCCCTTTCAAGCACAAGGCAAGTCACATACAAGGCCTTTCACTGATTTGTAATAGCTTCTGAATGAAGAAAACTAATTTGATATTGTTCAGCCCAGCAGAAATGAAATTTAAGTATTTCAATGAAATAATGCCTTCGGAAAATGAACATATGCCAAAAGAAAGACAAAAGTTTCAATCCTAGCCTTTGGTCTCATTTGTCTGTTTGTTCATTTTAGATTGGAGGGTTTTTGTTTGATTAACCCCCCCTGCCAATTATTTGCTCTACAAGGCAAATTAGTGAAACTGCCTACAGCAGTGCATTGTACCTGAATCTGCACCAAAAAAAGTTCATTCTATTCTAATAAGTTAAACATTCATTTGACATTGAGGCACAATTCACACACAAATGCCTGCGTCTTTCTTTTGATCTAATATAATCAGAACAGTAGTAACTTTTTGGAGGTTGTCAAAACTGAGGGCTAAGTATAGACAGACTGGTAATTCCAGTAAATTCAGTGAGRTCATTCATCTTCTTAAAGGTAAGCATATGCATTAGTCTAAGGAGACCATGAGCAGCCTATTATAAACACACTAGGGGGACAAGCACCTTGTCCTACACATCTACAGAATCTGCATTATAGCCCTTTCTAGGCTATGCAAATATATCTTAAAACCCTGACTGTTCAACACACAAYTAACAACTAAAACATGCACTTTCAGTTTGACAAATCAATTACTGAAGTTTTAAAAAAAAGTTAGGCTGGTTAGTCATTGACAGCTTAATAGATACTTTCAAGCCTTCCTACAAGTGAGAGATATTCTAAGCAAACTTTCCAAACCTTCTTTTTAAATTTTTACTGTGTGTTTTATACATATTTCCATATGTTTTCAGATTTTGCCAATTAAAAAACCCTCAAACTTTCAAAAAGGATTAAGAAAAACTCATAATACAACTACWGCTTAGTTTTCTGCATTATGCACAGCTAAGGATATACTACTTTATTTATTTAGATAAGTTGCAGCAACAGGCTGTGTTGCCTTTTTTCTCTTCTGATGACAGTAAGCCAGATGTGAAGAGTCAATTTCAAAACTACTATTCAGTTCTCTAAAGAAGCAAGCAAAGTGATATAACTTGYCTACATTAAGCTTCAGTTTTTAGAAAATAAAAAATATATTTGCAAATAAATTTCTGTTAATTTCAGAACTTTGAGAGCTATTTCAAAGTTCAGAGAATGCACTATAGCTATAACACACACAAAATTTTCTACTCAATGAAGGAAAATTCACTTTGAAATCATTTACTACCAGCTAAGTCATTCTTTCCTACACATATTTGTGAAAGAAAACAGATTTTAAATTTAAATGCTGGTGAAAACCTAATTTATTTTCTTTTAATGTCCATGGTTTAACAGTTACACTGAAAAGAAAATCAAAATATCTTCCTCTTATGTGACATCCTAGGTTATCCAATACTCCTCAGAGATGTCCATGTGGAGACACCCATGATTCAACTTTAACACTTTTTATGAACGTGAAAAAAAAAATCTCACTAGTATTATGATAATGGTGAAGATATATAGAGGGATGTATAAAAAAATAAAGATGCTTCTAGACAAAGAGAAATCAAAAGTGTGTTATTATTCCCATGGACAAATTCAACCCAACCCAAGACTACAGATTCTGCCTATCTAAACACACAAACACATACACATATAGTCCTTGAAATTTCAATTTCTCTCAAAGATTTCCCAGTTTCGCTAAATCTAAAATCTACTAAGTTAACCACAAATATACCCAAAATACAGTCACACTTTAAATACATAAAATGTATTCTGTCATTAGCAATAAGGAAGATAAGATGAAACTGACAACATAACGCATTGCACCAAAATTACTTGTACATACTTGCTAAAAGGTATTCATTTGCTTTCAAAAATATGATTTTATTCCCCATTTGTTTCAAAAAACCTCTAGGTTATTAAAAGATGKAGGGAGGAAAGGAATCGATTTTTGAATTGCAACTTAATAGCTCCTAAAAAACGTGGTTTTTTCAACCGAGTTATTCAAAAGAAATTATTGAAGCTTGTTACAGATCATGAATGCAATGGACTACCTCAAATTATAAAATCAGACTATTTTAGCCCTGATATTAAGGATTCCGAGAACTTTTAAGATGGACCTAAGGAATCACACCAGCACACAGCAATCTAATTAAATACAACTTCTCCCCTGCACTGACTCTAACTCATAAGAATGACGGTTCAAACACTCATCAAGTGTTAAAACATGCTTTGTAAGGAAATATTTTTTGTTGTTAATTCTGTGTAGGACTTATTATATTTTTTCACACTGTTAGGATTCAAAGTTGAAAACTTACTTGGGATATATTGGCTCATAAAGATACTTGTCTCTTGCTGATGGGATTTCAAAAAATAAGATGTATCCATTTGCAGTCTGAAAAAGAAACACTGATAAGATACATATCTAGTCTCAGCATGACTAAAATGTATTTCAGCCTCATATGTATGCCTCAAAAATTGAACTCACATATACATTCATTCAGCCATTTTTAAAAACTGTGTGTTGAAATTAATTCCAGGTAAAATCCACACCCACCCTTAAAGTCAACTGAATAGATCAGGCAGTAGGTCAAAAAAATGGAAAACCAATGCTGTCTGTGCACAAGTCCAAGAATTTTTCCTCTAATTCCTACAAATATATAAAACCTRACAGCTGTATCAGATACTTAGAGCACATAATTCATACCAACTCTATAAATTAATGCAGGCAACATAGTAGAAGGTGGCAAGCCTCTATTGTCTGAACACATAAAGACACTAAAGAGTGCAAAGAGTTTAGGCACTGCCTCTTAGTGTTGGTCATCCAGGTAGAGGTGCTCATCTTGGTAGTTTCCAAAGATTTTCTCCTCACTTACCTTTAGCTATCACAACACCTATAATAATTCAATCCCAAGCCATATTCTGTCATTCTGGAAGAATTACTTCATACTACTCATGCAGCACTCATAGCACTCATGCAGAGAACCAACACACATAATTTAGTTACCCKATGTTCCAGTCATACCTGGAAGCTGCTTGCATAAGCATGAGAAAAGCAGATGACCAATAATGCTGGCTGTTCAAAGACGTGTTATTTGTTTACAGCACAAATTTATTTTTCAGGCAAATGGTAAACACAYTTTTGTTAAACAGCTTTTCCACCCAATTATTTTAATATGGGCTGGGCATCCATCCAAAGCACTGGAGATAAAAAGCACTGAAATGAATGGTTTCACATTGCTTTCCAAGGTTGGTTTCCTTTTCTTTGAATAAAGAAACACTCTTGTAAGCATAGTTTATCATTTCATAGATGCCATGGTTTTCCCTCAGTCAAACATTTTGCTTTAGAAAATTTGTGGTTTGGCTTCAAATTCCAAGGAACACTATTATTCTCATTCAAAGCGGGTGTCTTTTACAGGCAAGAATAAAATCTGAACCATAATGGTGAGCTTGAGACAGGCTGACACTAAATGGAAGGTTTTCTGTGCGCAGTAATATCACATTCAGGTATTATGTGGTAAAGAAACAAGTTCATTTCTAACATCTTTAGAGGTTCTTTCCATTACATCATTAAATATTTAACCTGTAAGTTATCTTATCCTGGAAAGAAGAGTAAAACAATACTGTGAAGTATCTTTATACTGACATTAAGGTACAAAGGGCCTTATGCACACTATTCAAAGCACAAAGTTGCTATTGTTACACATTCATTTCTAAACAGAACCCCAAATTCCGTGAARAGATGGATGAAATACAGAAGTATTCAATGACAGACTTGTGGCAAATTGATCATATTCATTTAAACAGGTTTCCCCATTGTATAGAAATGTCCGTGTTGCAGTAAAATAATTAAGTAACCATAACTGTCATCCATTCCCTGACCATTCTAATCTCCGATAGTCAGAAGTACAAACACAGAGCACCTTGCCAGGGAATGCACAACATGGTTTCTTGAATGCCACCATCTTTAATAAAGCTCTGTCTTAGCTACAGAAATGCACACTGAAAAGCAGTCTGCATCAGAGCACTGCCTGTAACATGTGAAGGACCAAAATGCCTCATATACTTCTCCATACTGAAGCATCTTGACCCCATTCCTTGACCCCATTCCTGAGTTTGATTTACTACTAGAATTAGCTACCTTGGATGCACGTTCTAATCTATACAACAGTATTCCACAGCAACACTGGAAAAATTACAAAGGCAGCAATATGAAAGAAGAAACTACAAAATGTAAGGGGAAAAAAAGAAGATCTGCCTAGGTAATATGCCAATAGTTTAGCAACAGAAGATACTAATAGTAAAAGAGGTTAGAATTGCTAGGGGATGATGRCAATGTGAAAACTGCTTTAACYTGTTTAACTGCATGCCTTTAAAGCTACTTGAGCTATTTTATAAAGCCTGATGCACTGATCCAAAGTCTGCCTGCAGTATAAATAAAATTCACCTCAAAGCACATGCTGCAAAGTGATTTATTTTCATAGAGACACTCTGAATATTTGGGCAGTCAGAAACAAAAAACATGGTATATCACTGCTCTAGTGGACATAAAATCCAGACTACACTTCCCATCATTGTGTCCTTAAAACAGAAAAAAAAGGAATGTACCACTTGGCCAGTAAGTACATACTAACCATACATACAACCAAGACACACATGAGCACAGGCAATAACAGGTGTGAAACATCATCTAACTCAGCTGTCAAACTAGAATTTCTAGCTGTTGCACACAACTTCAGTAATTAACTGAAGTTAGTTCAGTTCAAAATTACTGTTTTCTTTCATTAAAAACTTGCTTTTCTATTGCTCCTTTATTTCAGTGTGTTAATCAAGAAAAAAGAGAAAACTATTCACTTGGGCAGAAGTCTGCTTGGTGATGACAGTATCACACATCTACAGGAACACCTTCTTCATTAAGCTCCCAAAATTGACTTTCTGCCCTGTCTCACTATAACAAAACCAGCAATATTGTAAATGTGGTCTTTCAGTAGGACTCATTAACTGTTTAAAATTAAAGTGTATGTGTGTATATATATATATATATATATATATATATATATATATATATATATATACAGTAAAAGCATACTGCAAAACATCTGACTTTAAAAGTAGCATAACAAGCCCATAACGAGCATGTTTGACTATATCACTTGTATACATACACCCAGGGATGCAATACCATCCTAAGAAACATGAATATTAGAAATCTTACTACAATCATTATTTTATAATCAATGACCATTTTGAATTKTAGGTCATAGAGCTTTAGTTTACAAACTGAGACTTTATGGGGATTTAGATTGTGATACTATCAGCCAAAAAGAACACTCTACATCTAGTTACAGGAAAACTTTAAAGTGSAGTGACTGAAATGGCAGAAACTGAAGGTTATCTGACTCTCAGCTAAACCACAAGGCCTCTTAAGCAAATGGATCATATCTCAGGAAAAAAAAAATGCACAATATGCAAAGTAATTCAATATAAAAAATTTAACTTCTTCTGAAGTACTACATAAAGGTCTAATTAAAATGCACTTAGATATACATGCTGCAATATAAAATTTAAGAATTCCKTTTTATTCATAGCAAAAGTTACAGAAATCTCCTTTCTGCCTTTATTGATAACTATAAGCAGTCACTAAGAACATAATCTGACATTAACAGAAAWACTATACTTCATTGAGTCCATGAGGTACTTTTAGGCAATTTTAACATTTTAGACCAACTACTTACTTACTTTGCATTACACAAAAAAAAACCCAGGAGCAGGGGAAGCTTAACTGATTTATGATTATCATGATATTGCTATGAACTAGTCCATAAACCATCTGGTGTTTTCCACTAAGATAACAATATGTAATTTAAGACCTGGTAATGCCTAATGTAACACCTGACCAAAAGAAACCAARAGTGTTATCCCATATTGTGACTCTTATAAACTGTACTCACACTTTTCTTGTGTTTACCTTGCACCTCAAATGTTTAATACTGCTGGTAAAATAGTCCCATTTACTGCTGTGAGCACTGCACMAGCTATGAAACAAGACTTTATTTCCACATGAGACAAGATCTCATCTCTAAGATTCTAAACAGAAGAGTACTTACAACGGCCCTTGTTTCTGTGTTCTCAATGCCTTGTAATATTTTTTAATCCCAAAAGACACTGTAATAAGGCCGCAGTTTCGTCTCTTAAGACCCACCTTTAAACCCTATTTATCAAGCTAAATATGATTATGTCACCCAMGCCCACAATAATTTCTTTCATTCACATAACTTTACATTCCCCTAATATTTGTAATCAGATTAYTAACATGACGAGATGCTGTATCCCCCCCAGCCAATACATCCAATGATTGTTTTAAACCAAAGAACTGCAGCTCATTCTCACAGAGACAAATAAATGAAAACTACAACCATCTAAAAAGTCCTTGGTACTATTACATATTTTTCCAAGGCAAGTGTCAATTAAATGCATATATGATCTGCAAATTTGAAGCCCAGAAACTGGTAACACAAAATTCTGTTTGCAATAGTTTAACCAGAGTAAGGGAAAAATTCTGCTTACTGAAACAGCTATCATTGTGCTGTCAGGCCGCCATTCTGCTYGCTTGTAAGGTCCAAACTGAGAAGCTGCTTTTGCAAGTTCCTTGTAGCTTACGATTAATACGCTGGGCTGTAGGAAAAAAAATAYAAATAATTACATCTCATATCGAARAGGAATGGAATGTTTCTTACATTGKGCTGTATCTGTAAATAACTATGTCACCTTAGCAGCAACAACATGTTTCCCTTGAAGGATGTTCAAAAATGAATACATATTTGGCCCTCCATAACACAATGGTGCTTTTAAAGAGAGTTCACGGAGAACTGCTGCCACACTATAATTTCTAATCTCATTCTTTCAAACCCAGGACATTTAAATAAAATACATAACTGCACAGTAAAGAGTCATTACAGAATATAAAAGTAATTTCAAGTTAGATAAAGTTTGACTGATGCTTAAGATGAACACAAGCATGTCAAACAGCCTCCTATAAAGGTCTGTAATTAACTGTCAAATTAATTAGGATGAAATATGCTACAGAATATTTGGTACAATTCATTTGCTTAGTTCTATTCAATGGAAGGACCATTGTATTAAAGAGAATGATAATCAGGAAATTTGTTTTCCAGAACAGGTTGTCAGAACCTGCTGAAAATCCACCTATACTGTTTGCTGGAATGATTTTTGTATATGATGAGGTGCACCCATGAGCACCTTTCCTTCTGGGAACTGAGAAAAGCTTTGGAGTCATTAGGACCAGACAAAGCTACCATAGACACTATATGTTCTTTCCCTTTCATGAAAGCAGTCAAAAGCTGCGACACAAAAACCTAATGCAAATTACTCTTCCTTACTCTAGTGCCTAGAAACATTCTTCCTCCTTATTTCACAACTGTTTGTATTTTCTTGCTCTTAAATGAGAAATAGTTTTCYGCTCAGATGGGTATTCCCCCTTCCATTACCCTCCACCAAGGTAAGGTAAGGTGGGAGGTGGACATTACATTAAGGATGTTTGTCCAAGAGGTTACCCCTCATCTTCATGCCACATGCTGTCCCCTAGCTTTATCAATCTCAGTTTTCATTTAGAGTAGTAGCATCCAACTCTTTACCAGAAATAGCCCACTGAAAGTGAACCAAGAGGGTACATAGCAATCACTCATTTTGCTGAAATTAACCATGAAACCTCTAGGCAAAGMGTCCCAACCACCACCAAGATGACAGCTGATGGAAATTTACTACTGTTTCTGGCTTACATGACCCAACATCAGAAGCAGTACAACAAATATAAAAACATTAATTCTACCCAGAAATTATGAGAGTGTGCATCACTCCAGAATGTTTATCTACAACCATTCTATTTGGAATCACTTCCTTAAGTTTCCTTTCAGAAAAAGTAGTCACAAACAACCTAACTTTTAAGGTATGAATATTAATTTAAACTAGTATAAAACAAAGCAATGAAATATTGTCACCATGCATTTAAGTAAAGAGCTGAATTAATTACCACACAGGCAGCATTAACCTCCGTAAATTCACAGTATGACTTCGCATCCTAACAGCACCATTCTTTAAATTTCACACCCACACAGAACTGAATTATCAAAAATAAAGTTAAACATTTATGAAGTATAACAAGCAAACTAATCTTTACCCTAAGAACTATTTACACCTCTTTTTCAATTTCTGTGGCTACATTTGCTTCAAATTATTTAACATTAAATAGATAACTAATTATTCTTAACACATTCTCATTGATTGAACTCATAAACTATATAGCCTTCCACTGACTGGCTTAAAACCACCTTAATGGCCTTAGATATACWGAAAAAAGTGAGTGTCTTGGTACTCTCCACCATTAGTGTAGACCTGGAGATCATTCTTAAAGCACATCTGTGCTTGAAGCATTTTAGCAGCAGGCAAAATTAAAAGCTTGGTAGCACAAAATGATTTTTTTTCTAGATCACAACTTTTACAGAATATAATTACAGTATTTATAGTGTAAAATTCTTGTGACATGGAGTCACAAAAAAGCTGCTATTACATCCTACAAGCTGGAAGAACATTCTATATATACGGCAGCTATAAAATCTGTATGAATTGATTTCTAGACTTTCTGCGTTATAGATGAGGACTACAGGAGTTTAAAATGATTGCTTGCACTCACAATGTTATCATTTTGTAGTTTAAGTAGCTTCTTATTAGAAAGCAGACGCACTCCAAATTAAATAATTCATCACAAATGATGAATTATTACACTGATTCAATTTATTTCCATATACTCCACAGCTCAAAAGCATTAATTCATAAGTGAGAAAAATCCTAACACAAAAATGCACTCTCCCATTTCAAAGCTTTCCATAGATGTGTGAATCTTTCAGATTAACAAAGATAGAAGGACAGCTCAAGATCCTGCWCTGCTCACGCAAGAGAAAGAGAAGTGGTAATTTTATATTTGAAGTCATTTATTATATCTAAAATGACTGAAAATGCATAATGGCAAAGGAGTACTTCCATAAACAGGTATATATAACAACTTAACTACTTGACCCAACTACAGCAAGCCATTGAACATACATTTTAACTAATAAAACCAAAATCAAAGAAAACAAAAAAACCCACCAAATATCAAAACTACACCAAAAAACCCTCCCCAAAAACACACACACATACACACACAAAAAAGGCAGGGAGCCTAATTATTTAGATACTCTTCTCTTGCTAGTTGTATATATTTACCTCATACTCTGTATAGAAACAGTAGAGGTTTAGAATCTACTAATTAGAAGTTTCCCTCAATCTTTGCATGTGTTTCTGTTAAAAAAACCACAAATCTCCGTATCAGCTTCATGAAAACTCCACGGTTTTCCCTCTTCACACTTCTGCATGCAGCTACTAAAATGACAAAGAAATCTAGCCCCTGTCTCAAATAAATCAATATATTAATCCTCCTTTAAAATTATTAAAATSCACTTGCTGAAATAGTAATGTTAGAGACACAACTTTAGGAGAAACTGGATTCCAGAAACATAGCAAAGGACCTAACAAATATAGGTTTGTTTAAAGAGATGTTAAAGAACTGTCCACAGGAAGAAGTAACCATGTTCAGATGTTAAGGAAGAAAGAATATAAAACCAAGGAAGAACGCAGTACGCAAGTCTTAATTCAAATTGCAATTTAACACTATCAAAAGCTTCCCAAAATAGATAAGAAACATATCTGGCATTTTATAATCTGCTTCAAAGAAAATCTAGTATTTTGATACAGTACATTTTGTCTCTCAGGAAGAACATAAGGTCAGGCAAAACAGAAGCTGCCACTCACTTATAAACAGAACTGTGGCAGTGCATGCTTACAGGGTAAGAAAAATAGGGAGAAGAAAAATAGGAAAAAAAACTTAAAAAGAATATAACATTGCCATTACTAAAGTGCAAACAGATTCTCCAGTGCCCTAGTTAACAGTACTGAAAAGAAACAGAACTTCTTGTTCTCACAGTTYAATATACTTTATCTCCTTCCATCAGAGAGCTACCTTGGCTATCTCTTCCTAACATGCTCCACAGTTCTTACTCAGAAGTTTTTGTGCTTCACAACAATATTCTTCCAGCATTAAACATGCATCTTTTTTACTGATGTGAGATTATAACATGAAAGCAAATGTGATTTGGATGGCCAAAAATGAATTGCACTATTCATAAAACAGTAAGGTAGCAAGATAGCTCCATCAACAAAGCTACTTAAATTCAAACTATCTAAAAACTCAGGTCTGTTTCATTATAAGCTGCTGTTGTATATGAAGAATCCCTCTGGACTTTCCAGTGTGAAAAAYGAGCTCCCTATCAACATCTGGACAAAATACCTATGCAAACAATTAAAAAAAAAAACAAACAACACAAAACACTGCAGCCAAACTCATGATGAAATAATCCCAAACTGTTATTATTTTATTTAATTCTACCTGACCAAATACAGTATCTTGACCATTTACCAAGTATCAGCAGCATAAACTGTGTCAGAACACTGAGCCATATATAAAGTAGTTTTTACAAAAAAATATATTAAGGTATATAAAACCTAAAGCTATCTCTCTCAGCAAGCTTTGATATGGGAAATTACTTCTTAATTTACCTAAACACAAGCATTCTACCACATTTGATGTAAAAGCAAATCAAGTTGACATTTAAACCCTCAACTAACATGTGAATATTGTTCTGAAAAGGCCTTTTTTAAAGAGGACARGTAGCCTTGAACAGCCAGCCTTGAACAACAGCCCTCCCATGAGTGAGTGCCTGTCCTAATTGAGATGTTTACAGAGTGTCACAGAAAATGATACATTAACCAACYGGAAAGAGCTGCAATCATTTGACAGAATATAAAATAATGAAAAAAKTAGTTTCCTTAAACCAGATTCTCTGCTGTAGGTTAATGACAAACTCTGCATATTGTGGATTTTACAAGTTAAGTAGGTCAGTAAATACAACAGAAAACTACTGAACTAAGYCTGAAAATCCAACACATGGCCTGACAGCACATATGCAACATGGTCTTAAGCACGGGTTTGGGTTTCTTAATGTAACGGCAATCATAGAACTTGCACAGATGTGGATAACTGTTAAAACCTAAAATTCTCAAGCCCTGACCATATATTATTGTGGACATCAAAGATCCATCACATTTGTAATAAAGAGGCCATTCCTTTAAAAAAACACAAATGTTCTCTTTAGTTTTATATGACAAATGCTTCAATGCTTCATTAGGCTGTAGGCACAAGACAAAAATCAAAAACACTGTTCAGATGAGCTTATGATCTAAGTGACAAAGACAAGGCTGGGAGAAAACAGAACAAAACAAAGCAGAACAGAACAAAAGCCTGGTGACACCGTGCACTTTATTTCGTTGCTACATGGTGAGTGCTTCACTTTAAATGCTGAAGCTTTGTAATATTATAAACTAATGAAACAGAAAGGTTTGAGAAAAGCAAGGATGTGTGCCTAAGGCACAGAAAAATTCATACAGATAGACCACAAATTTTTTTTGTCAGTAACAGAGATACAAAGTGGTCATAAATGAATTTCTAAAAGCATGGTTAATTATACAACTGTAACACCTTTAAATTAATTTTCAAAGTATTAGGAAAGCTTATAATCAACAGTCTCCACCCAACAAACATAGCAGACACAGCTTCCAATAGTGCATTTCATGGCTATTGTGAAATTCAGAAAACCAAAGTACAGAATTGTCAATCACTACCTCTCCYAAGTGAAAGTTTTCAGTTAATCTAGTAATCCAAAGTGCTGCCAAAAAGTAAAGGCACATTTTACACACCCAGCTAACTGGACAGTGAAAACTCATAAGTGACAATGCTTCTTCCCTTCATGAAAGTAGTTATGACCCAGCTTTCAGGGGTCATCTATTTTATATTAACACAAGAGACACTGAACATCTGSTAAATGCTACTGAATAACCATATGACAATTTTGCATTTCATTAGATAAATACATCAGTGTAACATTTAACATTAAGTAATCACAAACGCATCYTTTTAGTAGAAGCTGGAGCACAACTGTTACTGACATATGAAAAGAAATGGCCTTCTCAGACAAATGTCTAAAGGACATCAATAAGAGAGCAGCATCTCAGGGGTTAAACTACTAAGGAAGCAGAAGAAGCAGGATATCTTAACTCGAACTGATGCTATCTGTGTCATATTGTTCACAATACAGCCAACATTACCACTTACATGAATACCAAGACATCTGTTGCYCCATTCTGCAAACTCTAGATAAAAATCCTACAGAGGTTGTATTCAATTCTATTAAGCAAAAGCCACACATAATAATTCTGTAAATTATTCTGCTTACAGTTCTGAAATGAAGACATAATCTTGAAAGCATAGTGAAAACATTTTTTTAATGGCCACTTGTAATTAAAAAGACCACAGAAACAACTGAAGATAATTTGAATGATAATTTGAATCTTATAAACTCTATGCACGGTGTCACAAATAACTCCTTTTATAGCATGGCAAAATTCCAGGTTATGGAGATCACTTCCCCAACAGATGCAGTCTCCTGTTTTGTTCTATTGTGTGCTTAGATTTAAAGCACATATGACTTCAACTCTTAATGGCAACAGCTAGAGACTGAAGAGCACGTAAGAGTCAGCCACGAGAGCTGTCTGAACAACTTACCCAGCATTTAGAATGAATACCAATTATTTGACAATTTAGGATTCTGACAGGCAAGCTTTCCCAAAACCTCATTTTAGTTCATTTATGTGCTCTGACTCAGTATCACATCACCAGAAAAAAAAGAAACTAAAACACAATTTTAAAAAAGAAGAGTAAATGTAAATCATAATCTGAGCTGCATATAGGTAATCAAGAAATTCTTCTCTGAGTGAACAAACGGGACAAGCTACCCTTGGCTTCAAAGGGCTCACAAAACTGGTTTTGACGGGCACAGTCACAGCAGATAATCAAACAACCTACAAAGTTTTCATTAAATATTCAAGAGCAGCATATATTCCTGTCACTGTCACAAGTTTGCTGATACTAAAGAAAGGAAACGCTGAACCATATTCATATATACAACTGCATCAGCAGACTATTCTTGTTGCACACAACTCACTCGTCCAGGGTTAGGCAGGGAACTCCACTCATCTACAACACCTTCTTCCTTAGCTGCATAGATTCTCCCTTAATATCTGGACTCCTATGGGTGAATTTCTAGAATTCAAGAGATAATCAAACCAATTCAAAATTAAAGCCACAAGTGTTTCAAAGGAGTAACACCTTCAAAGGGCCAGCTACAATGCTCCTTTGACCCCCGTCATCAACTAAATAAACAGGCTTCTATTTGTTCATTAAGCTTAAYGGCCCTGTAAAAAAACATCACTAGTCCACCATATGACCCATTAAAATAGAGGTGTAAGCAGGAAAGATCATGACACATAGGACTGGCACAGCTGCCTAGTGAAATCTCATCTTCAGTTACCAAGTCAATCTATTAATCATCAATTATCTCATTACAGCATTTTAGAAAGGTTCTATCATTAATTGATGTTTCTTATTTCAAGCTTCCAAGTATTTAACATTACCAGAATGTCTGACAGACTTTTCCATGCTGTCAATGAAAATAGTGTCATTGGCTCTCWGTGTCAAGGAATTTTCTAAGTTACCTAGACCTAAAACTTCTGGTTTAAGAAAAATAATTGGAACAGAGTAAATACAGTGGGGTGTATTTAGCAGAATCCAATAGGGAGCAAGAAAGAATTTTTTTGTATCATTAAAAAATGTGTTTATTTTGGTGTTACATCATTCTTTTTTGTTCATTTGTTTTGTTTCTTTTGAAACTCTGGAACAGGCATTCAAGAGATGCAGCTGATGCCCAGGCTACCAGTGTATAAGAGCATTTGAACAATGTTTTTAATAAGATGATTTAACTTTAGGTCACCCCAGAATTGGTCAGACAGTTGGACKAGGTGGCCAATATAAGCCCCTTTGAAAACGACAGAATAAAATTAGGGTAGAACAATACAGACTATGATGTGTATGCTTGCTAATGTGCATACTAGTACAGTAGCACATGCCTATAATTCATAAACAAATGTCAACATGTCGGGGATGTGTGCCCAGTGATCTTTCACCAAGACTGGTGCATGATCCAAAACATTCACCTGAATGGTCTTCTCTATCCACAATCCAATCCCACTTAACCAACAGTAAAATAGTCAAGGACTTTTTGGTTCAAAAACACTCACAGAATTCCATCAGTTTTCTCCCAACACTAGTTACCCAGTTTTGAGTCTTAATACGTATGTTGATTCCAAACAGAAAACAATCCACACCTTAGGATAAACTCCCCTTAGTTCCACCAGTTCTTAGTATGCAGAACGTGAAAAGGAGCTTGCCACATTATTATATCTCCTTAAAAATAYAGATACTGAGTGCACACGCCTGGAAGCATTTCAAAGAGACCCATTTTTGAAAATTTCAAAACAGAACTTTCCCAGTCTCACCACCTCATTCTTACATGAAACCTTTGATATATAGTTGAGATAGTAACAAGTCTTAACAAGAACATTAGCCTGAAGGTTTTTCTACTTCAAGAAATCAAGTTAGTTCAACCTGACTAGAACTTATTCTTGTTTCAAAGAATATACTTCTGACAAACAAAAATATTTAATAGAATGTATAATTTTATTTTATCAAAGTTCATATATTTTTAAGCCTCACCTTTGAGCACAAATAAAAAAACTGACAAAAAAGAAAAGCCTGGGGGAAAAAAAAACCCAAACCCCATTCAGAGCCCCAGCTATATACATAAAAATTATGCAAGAAATTAACTTTAAAAATTACCTTGACCAAAATCTTTGTTCTTACAGATTTTTTGATAACACCCATGTTGTCCAAAAAGGCCATGAGACTATAACATATTTTCCAGTTTAAGATCAGTCAGTGGTCAAGCCTGGCAAAACCAGCACCTTCCTCAAAAGCACCCACAACAAACTGAATCAATTTCTATTTTAAAAATATTAATGGCCTGTGAATATACTCAACACTTCTGCAGCAAGTGAATTCTTCAGTGCTCTGCCTGTAGCCAGTTATACAATGTTTAACATTTCAAAACAAGTCCAAGCATGCAAGCTAATGAACCTCGTCCTTGAGAACAGACTATAAACTACTTTCTAGACAAGGGTACATCTCGTGAAGCATTTCACGAGACTGTTGTTTTCTATGTTTTTTCATGAAAAAGAAGAGCAGTTCTGCTCTGTTGACAGATTACAACTACAAGTTCAACAACTGGCAAAAGCTAGAGTGTTCACTTTCGATGCACCGTGTGCCAGAAATCTAAGAAAACATGGGCCACATGATGTTGTTCACACGGTAGTTATCGAGCTGATTATGTGATAGCTGGATACCTGTCTAGGTTCAAAAAACAGCATCAGCACCCAGCAGGTATGAGTGAACAGCCTTGCAGAGCATAATAAAACACAACATGATGAAATCTCATCATAACTTAAAAGGAGATTTTAAGGTTATGACTGTCATTTGACATCTTTCAGTATCAGCTTTCTAAAACTGGATTGTTGGTTTTCCCTGGTAATCCGAGATGAACTCTATAAACCACCTGGAGCTGGAGATATTTATAGACAGATCTAGGGTCTAATCTAGGCAATATTAAAAGGATTCAGCATCAAAATTTAAAGTTAGTATCACAGTTTTCATTGACTACATCAAATCAAAGAGACAAACAGCAGTTTTGTAATCATACTAATACAATGTGAATTAAAAGCACAGCATTTAATGTCCATTACTCACAGTTTCAAATTAGGTGTAGCTAGATTGACTTGGCAACTTCCATGCACAAGCCATGACTAGTCTTCTATTATGACCACAAATCTTTTACACATTCCATAAAAGAAAAGTTTGTGAACTTCTGTCTAGTAACATTCTGGGTGAATAATGATAGAAGTTGTCCTGTGCTTTACAAAAAGTGTTTCGTATCTCCTACATTACTATGTTCTTTTATATAAAACACAGAAAATAAAAAGGTGGAAGACATGAAGCCTATGTGCACATAAACCCGACTGCTACAAACACTCCTTATGTTAAGCACAAGCACTACACAGAGTTTCAAAAAAAAGTTCCTTGGAAGTCGCATTTTTTAGGAAAAAACGGTGTTAACTGCAAGCAAATTGATGCTGCATATTTTGTTAACGCTATCCTGTTATCACTAAACACGGTGGATAACTGCTCAGATTTCAAATAATGAAATATCCTGTAAAGTTAGCGTCAATTTTTACAATCGTTTCTGGAAGAAGAAAAAAATAATTAGCAGACGACAGGTCTTGTCAGCTGAAAGAGGAAGGTCCAAGAGCTTATGAGACCAAGGATACTCACTCTGCAGTACCAGATGCTTAGCTGAGATGGGAACAAAACTGCGAAGAAAGCTCTCTGGGGATCCGTCTGGATGTGAAGCGGTTGCTCCAGGGACTCCAGAGGACACAAGAGCCTCTTGGGCCAGCCGCTGAGGAAATACATGGCTGAAGATTTCCCGAGGTGCTGGCGCTCAACCTGCTCTAGCCTAGACGAGGGGACAGCGGGGGCATCAGCCGAAGGAGAGATGCAGGGTCCGCAGCCGACCACGCATAATCACCGGCACAGCGACGGGACTCCTGAGCTCAGCACCACCGGGGACGGGGGACTGAGGTCTCCCCGACGCTGGGGCCGCCGTCGCCGGTGCCGGGACGGCAAAGAGCCACAGCCGCCGGGGGCGGAGGAGAATGCGGGCTGGGCGAGGGCCGGGCGGCCTGAGGGAGGCGGAGGCGGAGGCGGCGGGRACGCGGCCGGGCGGTCACTGCTCCGAGCGGGCGCCGGGGCGCTGCGCCGGCGGCAGCGGCGGCTCCGCCCTCCCGCGGGTGTTTCGCCCGCCCGCGCTCCGGGTCGGTGTCGTCGCCGTCGCCGAGGCCCCCGCCGCCATCTCCTCCCCCTTCCGCTTCCGCTCCTCTTCCTCCTCCTCCTCCTCCTTCTTCCGCTCCTCCTCTTTCTTCGGATCCTCCCCCTCCCGTCTACCCTTCCTCTTGCTTTTCCTGTTCCTCTTGCTGCTGCTCCTCCTTCTCCTCTTCCTGCTGCTCCTGCTGCTCCTCCTGCCCCTCCCCTCGCTGTCCGAGGCCCCGAGGGGCGGTGGCGGCGGCACGGGGCGGGCCCGGCCGAGCGGAAGTGACGTCATAGATCAGCGCGTCACGGGCTCGGGCGGAAMAGGCGCGCCCGGCATCGGGGGCTGAGGGGCGCTGGGAGGATTGGGGAGAAGGAGAAAGAAGAGAAGGAGACCCGGGAATGTCAGGATAAGGGGGAATGGATTAAAACTTAAGCAGAGTAAGTTTAGCGAAGAATTTCGGAGGAAGTTCTTTGCTGTGGGGGTGGTGAGGTCGTGGCACAGGCTGCCCTGAAAAGTTGTGGGTGACCCATCTCCCAAAGTGTTCTAGGCCAGGTTGGATGGGGCTCTGAGCAGCCTGTCTAGTGGAAGGTGTCCCTGCTCGTGGCAGGTGCTTGGAACTAAATGACGTTTAAAGTTCCTTCTGACCCACGTCATTCTATGGCTTTTGATGCAATCCATGTGAGAAAGCCTTGCAAGTTGCAGGTGTGAGCATTACCACTGAGGGTGTTTTGGGGACAATGTGAGTTCAGGGCATGGTGTGTGTGCTGCGTAGTCGGTTTGGCATCAGGCTTCTAATAGGTGCTGGCACAAACATTTCTCCCAACTGATGAGTTGGATCAAGGATCCACACTGAGTCCAAGACCTGTTTGTTAATCTTGTTTCCATGATTGCACAAATGCTTTTGTTTACACACTGTGGAGAGAGAAGGGGCTTGTAGTGTGAAGGATGAAAAGTAGAAACTGAAGCTACAGCTTTAGAGGTAGTAAATGAGGCTTCTTAGTCTTTTTCTGTAACTGGAAAACAAAAGAACATAGAAGAGAATTAAAGTCTCCATGCCATTACAAAGGCAGTGCCTGTGTTGGAAACAATTAGCTGTTGGTAAAAATAATGAATAGAGTTTTATGAGCAAGTCCCCCAGCAGTGCCTGTTAGAGGAGTTCATCTGGACTGAGCTGTCTGGAAACAGGTCTCATAGCATGCAAATTACATGGTCTGTCCCCACACCTAAGGCCTTCTCTCTCCTAAAAGCTTCCTGATTTTGTTGACATACGAATTTTTATTACCATTTGAATACCATGTTTCAAATGAAACATAGGCACAAAAAGAACACTGATTTATAAGCACATAGATAGTAATAAAACTATTGTGGTAGTCATATATTGAAAAAAAAAAAAAAAAGTAGGGGGAAAAAATGCTAAGATACTTCATACCTTAGGCTTTTAACTGGGCGAATTGGGAATACCTTAACATTAAATTTCCCACACTTAAATATGTGACAACCAGTGCTTATGCTATAGTCTCTTCTCTTCTCTGAATCCTTTTTGATCCATGTTTTTGACTGTTGGTCTTCTAAATTCGGAAATGGAAACTGTATTAGAAGTGTGGCATCATCTGATTATATTGACTCTCCTCCTGTTCCTCAGATTATTAAATAAATGACACAAAATACATTCTAAAAATTCAGAACAACTTCAGAATCATCCTTTTTCTGGATTAATTGCATTTTGCTGAATTCATTTTACTTGAAAGTAAGAAGAAATTCTTCAAAGAAAATCCATGAAAGATATAATGAGGGAGCTGCATGTTTTTTGCAATTGTTTGTAGCTTCTTTGGTTAATGTTAATGCTGCAGCATCCTAATATGTTTATGTAAGAGGCAAACATACTTCCAGGTCATGCTGATCATGTGTGGATCAATGCCAGGTTGTGTGCTGACAGCAGCGTTAATGAAGGAGAYAGCTACAGCTCTTAATAGCAACTGTGTGGTAGGATTTTGTGGTAACTGTACATTGTGCACAGAGACTAGAGCCTTGCAATTTTTGGATTGTTGCCATTGTTCTTTTCTCTATAAAAAGACAAGAGGTGCATATTTGAAATTAGAAATAATGGTGATGACAGCATGTCATTAAAAGTGTGGCTATCAAAATCCTCACATTGCTAATATGAAAGTGATCTAAAGCAGGTAATGGTTTGGGTACATTTTTGTAGGTTGAATCAAGAACATATCTAGATGCCTAGAATGACAATTCAGTAATGGTAGGCTTTTTCTAATAATAGGTTGTTTGTACTTGACTAGAAAGGCATATTTCTGAATGCTGTCATATGGGAATGTAACTCATAATACTCTAGGACACAAAAGTTGTGTAGAAATTAAATGTGTGCAGTGGACAAAGCCTGGAGAGTTTCTTGAACAGCTCTGGCAGTGGCTACCAAGGCACAATTACAGGAGACAGTGGCAAGACCATGATAACAAAGCTCAACAGAGTTGTGAAAGCCCTTTATACGCTAAAGTCCACTTGTCAGTTGTCATCAAGTTCATGTAGCTGAAGATAAATCTTGATTGCAGCTGCCTATTCAGTGAAAGTCATGTTATTTGGGAAACTGCACTTTTGAGATTGTTGTGTCCTGGAAAGGAAGAGCTCATGCGGAGCTGTGGGAACATCCTGAGACACTGAAATGTCGTAAGCCTACATACAAAATTTTGATATTAGCAGGCTAGTGAAAGGGAGGAGAAGACTGCTGGTAGCATAGTAGGTKTGGAATGAAAATGTTGGACGAGGGTAGCTGTGCTGTGTAGTTGCCTCTGTTAAGATTCCTGGTGTCAAAGTGCAGTTGTTGCCCTGATCTGTCCCTGAGATTCTGCGGGTAGCTCGCCCCTAATGTATCTGCAGCTGTTGCATTAGCAGTGATGGTGTGTCAGTTCTTGCATGTTAAATTTAACCAAAACAGTGACTCCTTCCTCCACTGTTGTCACTAGTAACAACAAAGCTCAAAGTAAAAATGAAACCTTACAGAATGACTGTTACTGAGGCCTAGTCATGTTAATGTCATGAAGTTTTTGCCATGCTGCTTACATGTACGGGTATTTTGTCATATAAAACACAGAAAGGGTGTGACAGTGAGTGAGCATCTGTATTATGTCCTTAGAAATGTCTGTGTTAAGTCATCTTCACTTAGTAAAACTGGTTATGGAACAAATGAGTCCTTTACCTTGCAGCCTTCTGCTGAAGTGTGAAGATTGCCATAGATCAGCCCCTTGTTTAAATGACCCATGTCATTAAGTCATCCATTGATCCACCAAAATAGACATTTACATATAAACAGGACAGATACTCACATAATTTTCCAGTGGACCATCTACAGTTGTGTTCTCAGAGGATGAATTATAGTGWTTGTTACCATCCTTGAAGATGAAATCTAAATAAGTATTGAAATAATAATAYCAGAAATTTTTAAAAAAGCAAACACCCTAAACCAAAGCCAGTAAAAAGGAAGTGATTTCTTGTAACACCGCAAGGAAATCTTACATATTTTGAAAGTGAAACAAGAAAATATAATAGTGGATTAAATGCTAAAGCCAGTCAGTTGCATTAATAAAGAGAAAAATTGCTCTGATTATTTCAGACATTTTCTGAATTCATCCAAAAGAGATGGAAGGTGTATTCCTGTGAACAGACTGTTAGGAAGAAGGGGAAGAACRGTTTATTGTATTGTTACTACTTAATACCAGCAATTTATGCTTCAGTACAGTTGATCACCTGAAGTACTAGGACAAAACAATAATTCTGGAACAGAGTACAATGCRGTTCTTAATCCTAATGTTTAGATTTACTTTCTGACAATTTTTCAAAATTGTGTTCTATACCCAGCTACATTTAAATACAGTAAAAAGCTAATTTTGAGCAAAGAAAGGGCAAGTAATAAAATTAATTAGATAAAAGTCCATCTGACTTTTCTAGCAATCAGTCACTTACAAGTGGTCACAAAGTTAGTTGGCAACATTATTTACCATTTATTAATTTAAAGTTAATGCAATTAATTGTTATTGGATTCAGATCATTCTCTGAGTATATCTAATATACCACCATGCATTTTATGATGTATTATCCATTTTGCACTTATCATATGGTACCTTTTCACTTTCTGGCACAACAATTTATATGATCAGCACTACAAACCCAGTTTTCTTGGCTTCTTTAACAGTGTTTTGCAATAATGTTTTGTTGGGGTTTTTTTCCAGTGAATGAATCAAACAACTGACAAATTTTTATTTGATTTTCTTAAATGTATATATTATTCAAAAGTGGCTTTCGCCCCAAGTAAAATTTGCAACTAAATTTACTAGTGAATTTCAGAGTGGAAATGTATGTGGATACAAATAGAGTAACAAAGTTATGGTCATGGTTTAGTTATGTTAGAAATCAGATGAGGTTGTGCCTGAAATACTTGCTTTTGTTTACTTGTCTCAGAGAAAATAGGAAAAGCATGGCAGAGCTCTTTCTGTTCATTAACAGCCATATGTAGTATATAAAGCCAGTTGAAAAGGGAGAAAATATCTCAAAGTTCTGGAAGCAACCTGTGTCATTTGATGGATTAATCATTGACAATGTTGATATAAATGTATGTGCCAAAACYGTGGTCTATCAGATTTAATGTAGCTAGCCTGACATTTGCTGAAAACCTGTCTTCTTCAGCTTATACAGCCCTGAGGACTTCAGTTTGGTTTTCATAACTGCTWTAAGTTCAGTAGGATGGGATTTTTAAAGAAAATCTACATCAGTGCAAATATCCTTAGAAATACAGTCTGTTCTTTCASATTTCATTATCTAGGTTTCAGTGACTGGTGAATATGCTCTTAGTTTCATGAATAGCTTACCACTGAAGTATTTGCTTTGTGCACAYAATTTTTTTGCCAAAAGCCATTGTGGTTTCTGAGTATGTCTGGAGAACTGCGTTCCTTGAAGGTCTTTGATATTTGATACTAGCAAGACGAAACATCCAGATTCACAAATAATTTTTAAAGTCTCAGCTTTAGGAAATAATTAAATTATTTTAGATTCTGGAACACACAATACCRCCTCCTATGCAAAGCATCGACATAATGAACTGCAGATCATTTAATTGGATTGGATCACCTCTGCTCAACAAGGAGTCTGTATACAAACTATATATGGCTTTCCAAGAGGAAAAAGGGATTGTAGAAGGAGCTAACTGGCTCTGGTATGTATTTTCTAYTATTTTCAGTATAAACTAGTGCTGGAAAAACATTGTCTATTAATTGTAAACAATTTGGCCTAAGAGCCATGCGAGCTGCTATATATGGAAAGACATTAATGAAACTTTTTTGGGGTGATAAGTGCATATTTTTACCAGGTAGCACCACCTACATRAAGTATGATGTACATGCTACAGTGAGAGTGTATGTCTTGGTTTGAAAGACATGTGTTTGCCAATGAAGGCAGGGACCCCCCCCCCCCTTGGAGAGGTGGATATGACCCACCTTCCCTCCGAATTACTATGGCTTTGAAAAAGCACAACCTTTCAGGCAAGAATATGGGTAAAAGGGAATAACAGCTTTTACTAATATGTATAACAAGGTGAAACAAGTAACAATAACAATAGCAGCAACCAGCCCAGTCCCAAACCCAGTGACGGCCTTACAGAGACACACCCCCCACTTTGTGCAGTTACAGTCCCAGTTGGCAGGGGCGTTGTTGGCTCCCGGCCGGGCAGGGCGGGTGCGACGATTCCCCAGCAGCTGCAGGGGACGCGGTGACGCGGGTCCCGGCTGACTCAGATCTCCCGCAGCGCCAGTGATGGACACAAAATGGCAGAGGTGGATGGAGAAAAGTTTCTCTGCAAAACTCACAGCGGAAAYGCTGATCTCGGTGCTCCTCTGGACGGCAAGAAACCCAGGACGGCAAAGAGACGAGCAGAAATCCCACGGCTCCGAGACGGGATGGAGCAGAGCTCACCCCCGAAGCTGGAATCACAGAGGTTCCCGGCAAGGCACAGGAGAGAAGAACCACTGTGCAGCAAGCAGGAGCTCAATGAGCAGAGATGCTGGTCTCCGCAGAAAAAAGGCAGGCCAGCTTTCTCCAGAGCAGCCAGCGGGCAGACTTCCTTCTCTCAGYGAAGCAGCCAAGCAAGTGAAGTTACCCCCTCCACCACACAAAAACACTCTCTCCGAGCGCTTGGCAAGACCGTTTAGGTGGGGCATAGGTATCATTGTCTTCGTTAATCACCCAGCCTCAAGAGGATGACCTGGCAATTAGTGTATCCCAGCAACAAATGGGAAAGAAAAAATTCCCAAAGAAAGGGAACAAAAGGGGGAAAATCTTAACCCACAACAGTGTATTAAATGGATATGGGAGTAGSAAACAAAAGAGTTGGAGAGATAGGGACTCTTGCATATGGAAATATTGGTAGATGGCATGGCCTAGACTTGTCAGATATTCTACATTTAAATTACTGGTTTTACTAGGTGTTTCTGGAATACTGTGAACATCTGCTTTATCATATAATCTGAAATTCAAAGAAAGTGCATTTGAATTATATTGCTATGCATGTTATAGTCATACATGATATCCACAACATGTTTTGTCTACCTGYAATAGATCATACCTCAGCTCTGCTGATGAATTTGAATGTTTTGAGTCCTAAGGGGAAKGGTAAAGGACAACAGGTATTGGAGRCAGAAGTCTGATCTGGTAATCTGTTGAACATCGTCTGCAGCATGGAACACAGTCTGTGTCAAAGTCCAAGAAGCAAGGTCCTGACTTTCAGGTGACAAAGATGTAAAACTCATCTACAAGTATCTTCTTGAGCAGAAATAAGAAACAAGTAAAATGAAGAAAGAAAACAGTGGTATTTTCCTCTGTAATATTAGTGGATCTTAACCTTATCTTGTCTTCTGTGTCTCKTTATTGGGCTTACTTGGACTGAGATGCATAATAAATAACCTCTGACATTATGTTAGGATGCAGATTGTGTTTAGCAGTGCCCTCTGGAGGTTTTTTTTGTRGTGAGTAGAGAGCTGTAACAGCTCCACTGTGCTTTGATTATGTGTTTATACTGGTTGAGCTGGTTCTTTTTAAGTATTTTGCAAGCAGAGCATCATCTGAACTTGGGAATTTTATTCCCAAGCTGCTTGGAAATGTACACAAAGTGCTGTAAGTGATCCATGAAATGGCAGACAAATTACATGCTTGTTTCAAGAGCCAGGTTTTTTTGTCAATTTTTGTATTACAGCCATGCAACAGACCTAGGCAACAGAAATTTCAATTCCCTTCTCTCTTCCCCTAGAAGCTTGTTTCTGTCTGTAGTGACCTAGCAGTGTCTGAAAGAAAAAGGTCATCAATTCAGCTTTTAGTTCTTGGTGATCAGTGATTAGACTGGAAAAAAAAATCAACCTTTCTGTGAGGGTCTTGTGTCTCTTTCAGCCAAGTTAATACTGTGAGAGTGCTGTCCAAATATCCCTAAAGTACTGCAAGCTGCAAGCACAATGGGCATKGTCACCATCAGAGAGGCATCATATTTTGAGCTGTTTCCTATGGAAATCTCATAGAAAAGATGGTATTTTCAAATTCTGCTYTTTTTTTAACCTATTTGTTAATGGTCTGTGTATGGTGGCTTAAAATACTTTCCAGTTGCAGGACGGATTTTGCAAATAGTTTCTCATGTGACTTACGTGAAAATTGATTGTTCATTCCAAATCATCATTGATTSAATGGTAACCATTTCTGTGCAAGAATATCATCGCATAAAGTAGAGCTTTTTCCTTACTATATTTTTTTGTAATTTGCTCTCATTGCTGCCTGTGCCCTGCACATTAACTAAAATATGTTTTCCAGTTATGAGGCTCAGACGAATGAGAACAGTTACAAGCCAAGAGCTCTGTCTTCTATTCTGATACTGTGCAGGGATATCTTTGTGGTCTCCAGAATGTCATCAAAGTCTTCATTACTAAAATCTTACTAAGAGTATGTGGATCATCACACTTACGTGTGTAGATTATTTAAAGAGACATATTTGAAGTTTTTGTCATGCAGAAGCTTGACTTGCTTACCTGAAGAACTGAAGCAGCGAAAAATGTAACATTGGGACTAGCTGAGAATATACACACAAAAGAATGTGAATACCGGAAGTTATATTCCTAGATAGACCTGAAAAATACTAAACTACCTAAATGAAAAATGGAATCATTAAAGAATAATGCATTTGAAAAATTATAGAAAGCTGGTTGACTTTATTCATATTTAGAGAAGTCTCTAGGTATTCTGTGTCATGTTCAGGGGTTTAATTTTGGTAAATTAACACTATGTGGAGCTGTGGAGCTTGATCTTCAAATTTAGACGAGCATCAAAACCGCAAAATAAAAGGGGAACTGCTATATGAACCTCTACTTTTAGGCTATGCTGCAGCAGTCATTTTTATAGCCACTGAATCATGCCAGCTTCTCAGCAGTTCCTTGATAGAGTTAAGTAGACATTTTCCTAAATGTAATCAAAGCTATTGTTTTCAGTTAAAAAAAAAAAAAAGAGGAGCATTTCAGCTTTTTTAGACACATTCACCCAGCTGTTGAGTGGGAAGCAAACTGGTTGAAATGCTAGCAGAACAAAGTACAATTCTGTACTCAAAGCTTGTTTTGATAACTRTTATTTACCATTGGTTGCCAGTTTTTCAGCTTGTATGTGGCTTTATGACTTGGCTTATTACTTAGTTATAGTAAATAAATAATGACATGCAGAAAGCTTTCCATTATTTATCTCCTTAGGCATCATATGATGAAACATAGCACCAGCAGTTCTTAAATAATCGTAGGGAACACAGGTCTTGGAGTAACTGGCTTCAGTCTCATTAAGGATAATTACCAGGTTTTATTAAGATTACTATAATTCCATATTAAGGGTTACTTTTCTGTTTTACTTATGTAGGTCCATGAAAAGATCTGACTAACTCAGAATATATTGAAATTATSTCTGTGACAGGAAATGCACATGTTTTACAGAAGACAGATGCAGGAACATGTTTAGTCAGAAGACTGATTTAGCAAGTGCTTTAAGTGCTTTAGTAACTCACATTGGCTTTTCTTGTAAAAAGATTAAACCCTATAGSTATACATTTTTAGTGTGACATACCATACTGTTAAGTGGTTCTTATTCACAAGTTAAATATTAGTGAAGTATGCTTTTAATATACTCCTAAATACAGCTACAGTATCAGCTCTTAAGCACTTTTTAGATCACTGATGTTTTTCCCTAACAAATACCAGCTCAATGTTACTTTACTGACAGTTATAAGAATATTATTTCATTAGTAAGTTTGAAGTGCTCTTGTCACTTGAACACAATGGGCTGTCCTTATCATTTGATGTCAAAAAGGGCACCAAGGGCAGCAAGAATGATCAAAGGCCTCAGGACTGCAGGCTGCTGAGTAGGATCTGACCAAGGTTTGAAGTCATTGAAAAGAACGCGAAATGACTTTGTTGCTCATGACGTGAAAAGGACTGCAAATGTGAATGTACCTTCGAGATATGTGAGTGAAAGCCTGTATATATGTTGTTGTTGATCAGCCAGAGAGGAGGAACGGGATCAAGCTACGTGTGTGTCCATGCTTATGTGAGTGCACTCTGTTTGCATGGGAGACGCAGAATGAGGAGATGCAGGGCAACGTTGCAAGGTCTGTCCAGCTTGATGGCACAGGAGACATAGAAGGAAGAGATGAGGGGAAAACATTGCAAAATCTGTCAAACTGAATGGTATGAACAAGGACTGGTGTTCACTTTCCAGTATAAGATCTGGGCAGTATCCAGTGAAGCTTGCATTTGGTTAGATACTAAATAAACAGAAGGATGAAGTCAGCGTGCTCACTTCTTGTGTAGGCTGTTCCATTGCAGGCACATGTTTTCTCACCATTTTGTGATTTTTTTCCACAATCAGTTCATCAGCCAGAATGTATTGTTACTTGACGAGTGTTAACAAGGTTTCATAAAGGTTAAAAGTCATAATGCCAATAATGAAAATCACTSTCATTCCTGTGTTGCATCCATTTGGAATGCATAATGCATAGTTCATAAGCAGTTCCTGGCATTAAATGGGGTAAGATTTTAATCCTTCAATCACAGTRTCCAATGATCCTTCAGCTTTTACTCGGCAATGCATCTCAAAATGTATTTTTATTCTTTGACAGATAATCCATTTCATCCAGACACCTTGTACAAATAGAATTCTAATTAATCTCTGTTGACATTAAAAAAAAAAAATAAGAACCTTAGTGACTCACCAATTACAAATTACTTTTTATGGGTGGATTTGCAAAATTTTATGTTTTGTTTAATTCTTCTGACAGACATCTGAGGGCTCACAGGAAGGTGCATCAGCAAAACTGCTCTTGTAACCTTGCTTTATCAACTGTAATAAACTACCAGTGTGAAAGGCTTGTAAGCAAGCACTGAAATGCATAACTGAAGTCAGTAGAAAAGTTAATTTTGTAGATCTAGTCCTTGCAACTGTTCAGTTTTGCAGCTGCTGTTGAACATAGATACTTGCAACAGCTCAGAACCCCTCAGGATTTATCTCTGTGTAAACATGGGAAAACCAGGTATGCTGTTTCTCAGCAAAATCTGGAGAAAAGCTGTATTTAAAATAAGTACTTGTTGTGTGTCATTCTTGGATTTGTGAGACTTTTATACAGTCCTTGAAATACTGAGATTTCATCCTCCCTACTACTCCCACTAAGAACCAGATTTCAAAATAATATACCGCTTGCTGAGACCCAAACTAAAATTCCCRTCTTACAGGGAGAATCCTGTGCTGTGTTGTAAAGATCTCAAGAGAAGTTTTCAAATGTGGCATTAAAACCTATATTACGGAGCTGAAAACTCAGCTTCTGCCAGCAGAATAAAGAACGTGCAGAAATACAGGATTTTTCACCAAGAACAGGACATTATAATTTCGATATTGACAAACATGGGGAAAACACCAGCAATCTGGTGTTTCTACATATAAATGACTGGTAAAACACAAGTCACCCTCGTGTCAATAGCTTGCTTGACCAGGGCTAGGTGTCATTAAAAATGTAGGAACTCCAGACCTAGATTCCAAGTTTCTCTTGTTACAAATACTGGTGTGCATATGCAAGTACTCTGCTTGGTAACAGGTCTGTCTGTGCTACCTGTGCTGATGATTTATTCAGCTGAAAAATCACATGGCTCCATACTGTGATACCTTGTATAACACTATCTTTAAATTAAAAGCCCTTGCCTGAGCATAATTATTTAGTAAAGGCAGAACTGCTGTAAGAAAGGTCTCTAGCACTTGGTATTGCGTTATCAACCCTAACAGTCTTCTGGTCTGGTGACTTGTGAAAAGCAGCAAAACTGCAAAGTCACACTGTGTATCTGTCAGAAGCAGATGTCAAGTGACATTTCCTTGGATTTAACCAAGTTTGTTTTGAAAAAGAGRGAATAGGTCACTAAAGCATGTAACCGTTTTTCCTAACTTGAGGTAAATCTGTCAGTAGCGTTGTGGTCAGCTCAGCAGAACRTAGCTGTAAGAGAAACTGGGACTAGTTTTGTTTCTTGATTAATACCTCCAGAAAGAAAAATCTGCTCTAGGGGGTGCAGGGATCAAGTCAGCTGTATTTCTACTCGAGAATTTTCCAAATCTGTGCTGAGACCTCATGCTGTCCCTTCTTTCACAAGGGAAAAAATCATGCTGCTGTGCAACGAAGAGCAACTGGAACTGGCTTAATTTTTGTAAACAGACAGTTATATGTGAGTATGAATAAATATATTTGAGCGTCTGTATTTCTTTRCTACAAATGATTTTATAAACCCTTTAATATTTAAAAATACCAATATAAAGGGCAGTGGTTAAATACTACAATTAAAGCAGAAGAAACATACTTACTCCAGAACTGGCTGCTCTAAAAATAGGACTCATAGGAGACATCCTACTCTAATACAAAAATGATTGCTATTAAAACTAGTAATATTGAACACAGGATGTGTTATAGAACGCAGTAGACTCCTCATTTGGGTCACTATGTGTAACAGGGAGTTTCAGTTACCTTGGCCATTCTTGCTGATGACCCCACCAATGCATCTTCTACACGTGGGCCCAGGAACCCCCCTTTAAGTTCATGCCCAGGCACCCAAGCCTTGCTAGAGCTGAGCTGTAGGTGGGTCTGTGCCCAGCCGTGTCCACTGTCATACTGAYTTGCTGCTTTTCCTGTCTGGGCCATTGGTACATACTGTAGATTGCCTTGTGTCTGGGCCTGTCTGGCTGTGCCCAGCCTGTTCTGGTTGAGTCTTGAACTGAACTCATGACCTTGACTGAGATGGGATTGTTTAGAGATGTGCCACCAACCCTGGTGCTGCATAACSTTGGTGTTAAGCCCTGCTGGGGAAGATGTGGTGCTGAGCTTGCCCACTGCTCATGGTTCATAGCCCCTCATGGGGCAGCCCTGCTCTTGCAGCTCACTGACAGTTTACCTTGCAAGGATAATAAAACTAGTTACATGATGATCATAATGAAGCTTCAGAGGTATGACATATTCCTTTGATGTCCTTCAGTCTGCTGTTATTAAGATACAAGTTTACCTTCTCCATCAGTAAAATACATTTAGAAAACATTTTGAGATTCTCAGATACGAGATACTGTGTTGATGCTTCACTTTGAAAACCGCAAAGTCAGCTAATTTAATCTCTTTCTCAGGAAATTCTTGCTTCTTGTGAAATAAGCCAGATGACAAATAGCAAGATTCAGTGCAAAAGAAGTGGTCACTTTCTCAAGTCTTCTTTTGTGAACTCACACCCGGGATAGAAAACGGGGCCAGAATAGACCGCCTTGTTCCCCCTGAAAGCAGCCATATGAGTTTTCAATGTAGTTACTTTCTCTTTTTCAGAAACATAGCTATTTTCCTGTTACTTTTACCTGCAACTGCTTCCCTAAGTTAGAAGTTCAAATAAATACAGTAAAGTGATGCTGGGATGTATGGCCTGCTCTTTGGGCAGGCAGTTTATGAAAACAGCWAAGAACCTCCCTGCATTCAGGTATATTTGCTGTAGTATAATCTGCTGTATTTCAGAGTGCTTTTTTAAATATACCCAAATGCAGCTTACATTACTGAGATATATATTTACCAGGTTTTGGAGGAAAACAAACACAACTGTATCATGCTGTCCTAGACTACCAAACACCAGAGGAAAAACCTTTTCCTGAAGAAAAGTGGAGTTTTAGAAGGCATTGTATCCTATTAAAACACTACTAAAAAGAACAGTTCAACTTAAATCTACCAAAGTGGGAAAAAAGGTAATAATTACACTGAAAATACAAGCCGGATTTACTAACATGTTCATATTTTGGTTCTCATATCTCTCTGTCTATTTGGATATAATTGACAATTTTAAAATTTCAAGGAGGGRGTTAAAAGCAGAAGAAACATACTTAGGTAGTGTCGCTTCTGTCCCTACAGCCTGGCTAGTGCAATTGGTTTCATCTTGTTTTGCAGCTGGTCTTCACAGAGTGTAACTTAATGGCACAGAGCCCAGCTGTTCAAAAGGCTGTGTGTCTGTGAGCAGCGTGTGCACGCATGTCAGCTGGCAGTGCCGGCAGGAGCAGAAGCACGGGCAGGGCAGTAACCCATACTGTGCTCTGTGCCACAGCTCCCACTGCCACACAGCAGTGAAGTGAGAGGCTGGTGTGGAGTAAGCTTGAGCATCTAGCTATTCATAGCTGCATGAGGCTGAAGAACAGTTTAACTTTTCCTTATTTCTTACTTTACCTTTTCCCTCATTTTACTGTGAAGCTTCTGGTTTACAAGGCAGCAGTAGACCCCTTTACTAGAGCATTTACTTCATGACTTTGGAACATGAGAACAGTTTTTTACGGCAAATAAGGTTTAAATATAAATCAAAGCAGTGTACATGTTCTCCTGTGTAAACCCCAGGTTGGAACAAGTATCTGCCCAGTCTCCATGGTCAAAACTTTTTTATTAAAACAGACCTTTGTTTGGCTAAAGGCCTAGACAATAAGAGTTTCTGAACAGGAGTTCAGTCATGCCTAACTACAGCTTGTTACCCCTGTTTATTAAAGGTGGTTATGAAAGAAAACAACTACAGGAAACGCTTACTGGAGGAAGACAGGATCTCAAAAGTTGCAGCTCCAGGAAGGCTCCAGTGTCCTCACAGGAGCAGACCTCAGGTTATGTTAAAAAGGGTTTCTGTGATCTTTAAGACAGGAACACGGAATTGGAGAAGGTCTCCTTATTGCCATGTCCAGGACACCAATGTCACAGGACTCAGGTCATATAATCCTTTTTATAAACTTATTGAGCTCTAGCTGTAAATATTTTGCTCTACATGTTCACTGAAATGCTTCTTCTGAGCCTCTTTTCTCTGAAACTCTCAAGAAGTCTAATCTCTACGGTGCATTTAGCATATAGTCACTGTTTTAATCGTTGTCTCCTTGCCACTATTGTCTTCTAAACAATTTCTTTCTTGGTGGGGTATTTCTCCAATAACCTATGTGAGGTAACGTGTTGCTTAATAGCAATTCTGTCTTTACTTGTACAGGCAGGCAAAATCCAAGGACTACTCAAATACTATACAAAGGGCAATGACAAAAAGAAAAACTATGCAGGCTTGGAAACAGGAAGCTTAATTATCTGTTATGATTATGCTTTGAAATAATGTATGTTATATGTATAGCCCAGAACTGCAGCAAAGTCATATATGCAGTTGTGCTGCTGTTACTGACCGGGTACCTATTGCAGGCAGAATGGAAGCTTTGGACAAGGTTTATCAAAGAGACCCTTTCTTTGAGTGCAGAAAGGATTGACATGCTTTCTWAACTCCTTCTCAGAGAGGAGTCTGGTGTGGCTGGATCCAATCCTGGCCCCAGACCTGGTCAACAGTTTATTACGTTATATTCTACTTATTCTTCTATATTTATATTATACTTCATACTTACTCCATTATAACTAAAAGATTACATAGGTGTAGTTGAGCCTTTATATGATTTTGTCCCAAATGATGGCAAGCCAAATATATTTGTATAAATAAATTATTTCTTCAAATTGATGATGATAATAATTAAACTACAAGATCTTAACTAGAATTACTACWCAGTATAGATAGTTGTAAGTACTAGTATGGTGCACTAATTATTGAAGCAATATTGAAGGAGCAAAGGAAGCAAAGGAATGATTAAGTAGATATTGATAATCCCCACCTATACTGATGACCATGGACTCATCTCTTGCTTAGCCATGAGGACTAACTTTGAGAGTTGTTCCTAGTCAAGGAAGGAATCTCCACACTCCAAGAAGGAATATATTACAAGATGCAACCATTACAAAGTGGGGCTGAGCTTTTATAACACTTTGGGTAAAGTGACTATCAGTCTAATGTCTTCAGGCTAGCTGTGTCAGCTCTGTGTAAGTTATGAGTAGTATCACTGAGTCTTTCATCAGGTACCTTGTATCACCAKAGCCAGTTTGCCAGGAAACATTGCTTTTCCTCAGAATATGCAAGTTCAGAATTGACAAGTCAGSCTGGTTTCAGCATTCTTCAATACCAAAAGCAGTGTGCACCTTCCCTTCCATCCATTACTGATGGCTTTTTTGAATAAGTTATTGTTCAAGCTGACTTACCCCCACTCTAGGCAGAGCATTCTGCTATAGTACCTGAGGCATATCAATTAATGAATGAAGCTCAAAATATGCCATTCAACAGAAGATGCATGACTTATATCAAGACCCATCACAATGCGGATGCATAGATGATGACCTTTGACTGGAGAAAATCCTGGCCTTTTTGGCATGGGACTGTGATCCTGTTTGTCTAGTTCATTTTAGGAATCACTTCCTACAATTCTTCATAGCTTTCCATACCTGAGTCAAGAAACTTGCAGCTTCTACCCATGAGCAATTCTCCTGTCAGACCAAATTCATAACTAAATCTCAYTGTTTTAGGCAGTAACCAGTCACCCAGAAGCACCAGGAGCATTACATTATCCCAGTGCACAGGGATGGCTGGGTGGCTTCCAGAATAATGCAGTATCAGAGACTGGATAGGTCAGCAATGACTGTTTGAGCAGAGATGGCTGATGGTCTGAAATGGTTTCCACAGTACATCTTGTCCAAGGCTGCTTTGGCTGAAGCAAGAAAATGCTTCTCAGCCTTGGACTTTTTCCATCCTTTTCTCTCCAGTCTGGGGTACAATTGTACAACCCAGCGCAGGAATCCTGTGAGTACCCAACCTAAGCAACTTCCTCCCAGTGGAGGTGACCAGGGCTCTAACATTCTGTTCTCTTGCAGCAATGTCATATACATTTTTAGTTTTGGAAAACTGAACAACTTTGTAGAAATTGAGACTTGGTGTTAAGAACCCAAACAGTCTTTCATACACTCTAGCATAGTGGCAAATAAAACAATGGAGCGAGTAGTCTCTTCTGAAGATAAACTGTTAAACCTTTGCTAAGAGAAGAATGTATGGGATGGTAGAAATTGTTCCCAGTCACAGTATATACTAATCTTCATCCATCTCTGTGAAATTTCATGTAAATAAGCTTCACAGGTGAGAATTCATCAGATTCTTCCTCTCTTAGTTTTGCTGAAGCAGATTCTGCATGTGGTTTTGGGGATTTAACTAGTCCAGAAGCAGGCTCTAACCTCTGACATCTTTCCCAATATCTCAGCAAGGTCTACCCTCTGGGGTCTGCATTTTACTTCACAGCTCTTTAGGAGCATAAGGTATGTGCACGGCAAACATGGAAAATCAATGACTTTGCGTGAAGATCTAAATATGTTGCTTCTGCTCAATAAATTTTCAGCTGTCTTGCTGTTTCAGTTTTCTCACCTCTCTGAGACAGATCTGTGGACTAGGGCTGCAGTATGGGGATGTTCAGAAACATGGCTCAGCAGTTACAGCTTCTTATATAAACTGGGAAGTTCTTTGAAGATCACAGTGCTTCATCTGACTTTATTATTTTCACAAACATTCTGTGTCCCTCTTGAAAAAAAACTGTTGACCTTCTCCTGTTCCCTTTTCCCATCAACAGCTTCTACTTTCTCAGTGACCTTCTCAAGTTTGTAGATCTATTCACTGATACTAGCCTCTGTTCTGCCAGGTTTGCATAGTTAAGACTGACAAATACCTATTTTACGTCTGTAAAGAGTATGTTCGTTGTCTCACTTGAAAAAAGGTTGATTTCATACAGAAATACTGTTGGCCAGTGGCACAGAAATTCTCTTGCTAGCAGTGCTGTGATTAGAACCCCAMTTTTCTGGTGAGATAGATTCCCCAGCTCACCAGAGAAAGCCTCATCTTCACCAGCTGAGACTCAGRTAATCATCTCACCCTACTGCTTGAAAAACACATATATAAGGAATGAGCTTAAACCCACTCTTCAAATTTCTAATGCATCATTGCCTTATGTGAAGTAGTTTCTAATACAGACTTTGCATGGAAGGGATTTCACTTCTCACTTGGAAAAGCCCATTAATGTAAGGTTTTTATGAGTTAACAAACATTAGCTGCTGAGAAAAGGCAGTGAACATAAAACCAAAAGTGAACTCAGTAGTCATTTAAAGTCAGCTTGTAACAATATTTGCACAGTGCACTTACCTGTTTCAGCTGGATTTTACCATATGGCTGCATATTGAGTTTGAGTGAAATATTGCCAAGCACTGACTATAAAAAAGTACTTCAAAGCACACTTGACAATAGGCTAAGGAAAACCAGGATTGTTGAAACAGATGATAGTAATGATCTGAGGCTATGCTTTCAGGCCACATGTTCATCAGAGTATAAGAAAAGCCCGATAGTTACAAAAGATGTGGAAGTTAATAGAAACAGCAAGTTTACAGTAGAAGGTCGTTTTGGGTTAGAAGGGACTTTTGAGGTCATTTGGTTGATCCCCATCCCTACAGAAAGAGAAGACAAACTTGAAATTAGGCTTATTCCTGTAACAGTGAGTCTTTACAGAGGTGGTTTGTAAAACCTTCCTCTGTCACTATTTTGTGAAGTAGATTGTGATATCAGTTTTGGTGGTAAGCAGTATGGTTCTGTCAGATGAAAGAAGAAATCCTGTAAGAAAAAATGACTGCAGTATTTCTTAAGAAAGAATAGGGGGTTTTTGACATCCAAAATTCTAAAAGGCATTTCCAATTGCTCGCATGGTCAGAACTAGCTGGTGGTTTTCTAGTGTGCAGACTTAAGTCTTGTAAGGCATTTCAGCTGGCTATTAGAAATACCTCTTCCACTTCAGTCTTTTCCCAGAGATATTAACCTTCTTGATGTTAACTGCTGCTTTCAGACATGTCTGCACTGATGTGAATCAAGAAATTGGAAAGGGTTTAAACTGATGTTGGGTCGAAAGTGAACTCGGTACATAACAGGTAATCTTGTTCTACTTTATGTTCTTAATCACGGACCAAAGTGCAGCTCACAGCTACTAAAAACATTGTATTTGTAGAAAAGCTGAAATAAACCTACTATAAACCCTTAAAATGTCTGGTTAGACAACAGCGGTGAGGAATGAACAGGAGGACTGATCACCCTATTTGCCAGTCTCTTCTGTGCTAAAATGGCATGTACCTCACTCATACATAGTAAAGCAAGTCAGTGGATTGAAAAAGTAGGTTTCCTTAGCCATACCAGAAAAATTAAATACTTAAACTTTTTCTCTGCTTGCTTGTGAAAAATGGTCGTCATTAAGGTTCAGTGAGCTGTGTTTTGGATGACTAAACTGCCAAGTAGATTCTTTGCAAGTGTTTTCACGCAAACRTACCAACTTCAATTGAATCCATACTTTTATCTGGTACACTGACATGCTATTGCTTATAACAGGCACGTAGTTGAGACAAATGTATGGGTATGAATAGAGGCAGTACATATCAGAAAGGGTATTCTCTATGCCACCCTAAAATGCCAGGTGAGAGTACAAGTAAGTTTTAAAGTCAAACCCTAAGGGCACCTAATAATTTTATGGTCTAACAACATCAACTCTTGACTCACTGTAAAGTTCAAAACTATAAAAAAAATCAAACAAAAAGACAACAACAACACCAAACAAACAACCCCCCCAACAGCCTAAATTAAAAAACAAACAAACAAACAAAACAAAAAAAAAACTCCAACCAACTAAAGAAACCCAAACAAAACAAACCAAACAAACAAACAGAACACAAATCCTTCAAAGATTTTACAGGCAGCCCATCTGTGTGTGAGAACTTGCTCCAGCTGTTTGGAGACAACAGCGTGTAAAACACTAAGCGAAGCAGAAAGAACAGAGACTCATTGTATCACACGCATATCATATGCTCAATGGGTTACAGTAAAAAGCAAGTCATGCATGAATTCGTAGATATATATATAGACTGGCCAAGCTGCTGACAAGCTAACTTTCACATACTCAGATGTGACAGCCAGCTTCATAAGCATCCAGAAAGAGCTGAAAATAGAAAATAGAAAATATACATTTCTAGGTATTCTAATGGCTATTACAGTCAACAATGCTATCGTTCTGTTCATGATGAAATGGGGTGGGTATGGAATGGGAGTGTTGTGGAAAGCTGAGCTGCCTCTGCCTAGGGATGCCAGGTGAAACCTTTCAGTGTACAACCCATTAAGAGGGAAACRCTTACCCATTAAGAGGGTAGTGTTTGCCGTGCTGTAAAATGGGCAGGAAATGCTAACCACAGTTGTTCTTTGCTGCCCACACCAAGGCAACATTTACTGAACAGTAGAAGATCATGTAAGGATGACTTCCATTTCATTTTCAGGAATGATGATAATCACCACAATCTAATTGCAAAGACTGTGTTGTATCATTTATGTTCATCCACATAAATTCAGTTTTAATTACTCCCATTTCAAAATTAAAATGGAAAAAATAATTAGAAAAATGCAAAATTCATTCTTTCCAGGAACATAGTAGGTTAGATTTTCACCATTGCTGACACAATGGATCACAGTTCCCAGTAGAGTACAAATCTGGAACAGGGAGAAATTGCTTGGCCTTATGCACTGACCCTTATATATTGCTAAATGGTGCAAGCCAGGGCACTTCCAAGCTGCTATTCCATCTTAAGCAAAGCAATGCTTCAGGAAACTGCCTCTGATTCTCTGACATCTGCCTAATTTGCCATGTCAGCTGGGACATAAGACACCTCAAGCCTAGGGCAGCTTTGTTTCAGCTGAATCCAAAGGCTACAAATGGGTTATTGAAGGTGCAGCACTTAGATATTAAATTTAACTTGATGTCAGAGAGAGATTACTTTTTGTCTTCCACAAGAAGAATCAATGGCAGTGCTGCTTTTTAAAATCACCTCTCCTGGTGAAACAATGGAGAGTGAATGCAGCTATCCTGGTCTSATAACAGCACTGTAGGTCCTCTCTTTGCTCCCATAAATAGCTGCAAAGTGACACTGGAGAAGCAGTTCCCATCCAAATTCAGAGCAAGTGTTATAAAAAAGCCTTAACCAATGGCAYGCTTCTAAGAGCAAGATAACGACAGAAGCAGCTTCCATGTGATGACCTTTTTCAATCTTGCTACATCTATCTTAGTGGAAAACACAGCTTACCAAAGCCCTTAACAAAGCCACTTTTCTTTCAAAAATATGGCAAATCTTATCCAGTGCCCTCGTTTCACTATCTGGCAACCAGATAAAGGTAAAGTTGTTTAATTTTGGATGTTTTTTTCAAATCTGACATTCCAGTATTAGGAAGTGAAGTAGCCTGACATGGAAAAGACTCACCTCTTCCTCTGAAGAAAGGCGAAATTACAGTTTAAAAATAACCAGTGCAGAAATCTGTTTGAGCTTCATTTTCACTTTTACTTCTAAATTCCTCCTAKAGAAAATTCTGTTGAATAATCAGCTCAGGTTTTAAACTTCATACTCTCATGTAGCATAGCATTGCAGTTCATGGTTTTTTACCTGACTTACTTGTGGGGTTTTACACAKACATGAAAATTCTCTTATGTGACATAATGTTTATTTAGTGGTGGTACCGGGATTTTTAAAATTTGTTTGTTTGGTATTGTTTTGGTTTTTTTGGTCTGTTCTTTGAGTTAATTTCAACCTCATGTTGCTGTTGTGATGTCAAATATTTTCTAGATGTTGCCATAGGGGGCATTTGGGATAATTTSCAATTTAATGTGTTAGAAAGTTTGGAAGTGGGATATGGACATGTAATGATGTTTCCACATGAAAGATGACTGACATAAGAGAGCATTTGCAGCTTTTATTTGAATTTCACAAGATTTTTGAATCCAAGCACCATTCCTGAGGCTGAAACCGTTAATAAACGCGTTCTTAAACAAAAGCCCTTGAGCAATACTAAGTCCAAAAATAAAGTGTATCAAAGGCAGTCAGATGGCCTCTTCACAGTGGTAAACCACATTTCATGACACCACAATTCTCAGTAACTTCAAGATATGGAATCTGAGGAAGCATGGCTTTCCGTTGCTGCAGTACAAATACATCCCCGTGAGTTCATTGCTTATCCCAAGGCTAAAGTGCTATAATTTTCTTCTGAAGTCCCCAAAAACAGATACAAGAAGTGCAAATTATGGCATCTAAGATGAAGAATTTTCACAGACCCACAATCCCACTGTCTCTTGAAGCTGTAACAGTTGGCAAGTATAAAGCCTCAGTCTGAGGGTTCAAATCATCACCTTAAAGAAAGAAAATGCAACAGTATTAATTTAAAAATCTGCAGTGATTTAGGAAAATGAAAAGCCTGTTTTTAACAACTGAGTGTTAAAGAGTGAAAGCTCTGTCTTCATTACCTGCAAATTTTTCTGGGTCATAGTGAAGTTACAGTGGCTCTTTAAAGTTGCCGTAATTTACAAGAACATTTGATTGCAATCTTTTCAAAGGAAAGAATTATCTCTCTTATCTGTAGTCCAAATTCTCAGTCTCCTATCACAACGAAGCTATTGCTCACTTTCAGCCATATAAATGAAATAACAAAACTGAAATCTCTTTAGAGAGCATCCATGGGAATGACTGTCAGTAATTCTGTGCATGTGATTAAAAGTGTGCAGAACTGGGACTTCCGTGATGAGTTCAAATGTCCTACATATTCAGTTCTGATACAACTTGAGCTGTAACTGGTAACATTAACAGTACTTGTTCCTGTAACCAAGACTGTATGGGTCATTTCCAAGACAGTCTGGTAAACTATCTGTGGCTTTTATGCTTCAACTACCTACTCATCATGGAAAAAAGGTTCTTTCCAGAGTTTCTCAAAAATATATGATGCTGAGAAATAGAAATGTTTGTCTTCTGACTTAGTGCATGTTGCACAAAGTTATTTTGTCATTAAAATGAAGAAGTAAAACAAAACCACAAAGAGCAGACTCGTCTCCTTTAATTTCTTCATTTCATGAAGTGCACAGAAGAGGCCATGTCCTACAAAGTGGAAAAATTCTACAAAAGTAATACAAAAACCAAGGGGAAGCCACGCTCTGCTCAGACAATGTGCACTGGAATTATGTCCAGGCATGCACCAACGCTGTCCTTCAGAATGCTGCTTGCCTTGAGCTTGTGTTCATTAGTGCATGGCATAATGCCACTRAAGTTTCACATCATCACGTGAAAAATAAGAATGAGCTTTTGGCTACAGCAAGTGTTGATTTGTGAAAGGTAAAAATGTCTTTCTGGAAGTTTTATTTTGACTAATATCTACTGATTCCAGTGGATTGGACAGTTATGGTTAAGATGCAAGCATGGTAATCTGAGGTGATTTAGAAATTAGTGAATTCATGCCCTCTTTACCAATCTCTCACTTTCACCTATAAAATGTAGGTTTTAAGCTGGTGACTTCTTGATGTATTTTTTTTAGTAGTGAGAAACATGGGTGGATTCTCTCATAAATCCTGTCCTTGGAAAAGCCCAATTTGGACAGAGTTGTCTCTGTCCAAAATCTGGTATGTGGTTTTTCTTCAGGCCACTTGGTCAGCTATATAACAGTTTTAGTCYATTTGTGCTCCTTAGCAGTCTCAGGGCTGACCTCAGTAGGCTGTATGAGGGTCTGCTTGGACACCAGGGAATTATGGCTGAACCAAATACCTCAGTACCTAACACTGGCCACAGCCTCTCTCTTTACAATGCATTAACCTGTCAAACTTTTATCTATAGGTAATAAAAGTTATTTATAGAAGAAAGTGTGTTAAGGCCTTTCTTATCATATTGCTTTATACTTTTCTATGGTGGTTTCCTTTTTTCCAGTTCAATTTTRGTGCAGAATAGTTAGATGCATCCTGACAGGTTTTTTTTAGGTATTATCTTCCCTCTGCAATATAAAAATTTCTGGATGTCCAGGCAAGCCAGATGCTCCTAAGATGAGAAGTAGCCCAGGAGATGATAYAATATTCCAGATAAATGAGGTATCATTTCATTTGTTGTTAAAACCTGTAGCCTAATTCAAAAGTATAGCAGGCTATTACCACTAAATCTTGATGCTCTCCAAAACAACCAGCTTTCTGAGAGAATCCTTCTTATCCAAGAGTACTCCAGTTAGTATATGGAGGGGTGTGCTGAGCTATGTATGCAAGGTATTGGTATCTCAGTGAAGGGGAACCAGTTGTAAACAATAAATTGTTACATTGACTGTGAGAAAGTAAAAACTTTAGAAACTGCATTTTTTAGAAACCTATGAAAAAGTGAATTGAAATTCATATCTATCCCCTGCTTTGATATAGCATTATTTAGGTTGCAATCGACTTTTTTTTTTTTTTTTTTTTTTTTTTTTTTTTTTTTTTTTTTTTTTTTTTTTTTTTTTAGATGTAAGGAAGAAAAAACTGAATTTACATTTAAAAAAAATCTCTGTGACTTACTGTTCTCATCTTTCAGGCTAGGGTTCCGTTTTCTTTTCTTTTCTGTTAAAGTAAATATATACAAATTTAACTTAAGCATTTCTAGATTTGAAAGAAACAATAAAATTAAACTGAGCTGTAAGCACAATCAAGTTTATTAGTAAGTCATGCCAAATAAATAAGCTTCTCTATGTTTCTTTCCTTTTGCAAAACCTGAACCAAATTCTTAAGACTTTTCCTCCATTACTGTGAGTACATTTGTCTGGTTTGCTGGAGCCTATTCGTGTGCAAGAAAATTCTAGAATAATAGTCCATTTGCTTTATTACTTTTGCACTACTGCACATGCAAACAAGGAAAGAAACACTGTGATAGTCCTACATCACGCACCACTTTTTCATTTTGCAGCCTTAATGAAACTGAAAAATAAAACCTGTGTAATGTGCTGTAGCTGCAATGCCTTTGTAGCGATGAAGAAAACCCTGTTCAAATGACGCTTTTACAGCCCTCCTTACCAAAGGCAAAGTTTGTAGTCTACACAGAATTAACTGGTGAGTTTTAAAAATGTATCTTTCCACATACCTTGTCTCACATAGCTAACACAGTGAAGAAAATAAAATCCAACTCAAATGATCCAAGATCTCATTATATAATATCTTGTCATCCAGAAATAAAATACTACCAAAGTCACACAAGTGTGCCTAGAGTCACTAAAAGAGGTTGTTCACAGGAGAAAATAAAGAAATAGTGAAAATTTTCACTCTCTGAAGTAAAATATACCTTTTCTGGGTTGCCCATTCTGGAATGTTTTTCTCTTCTGAAATATTATTAGTGCAGAGAGTAGAACAGCTACAGTCACACATGTGGGGATGATAAATGACATCACCAATTTTTGTCTGCTATACTGTGCACTCATTAAAGCTGTCAAAAAAATGAAAGGAAAGTAAATTTATAACTTGTAAAACAGACATTGTTTATCAAGTTATCACTTCGGTTTCTGAGCAAAAGATAGATGTTTGACTAAACAGATTTTTTAAATCTATCAACTTAATGTTTTGTACTCATTTTAGGAATAATTTGTTCTGAAATGTTTCTGTAAAAAGCCCTACAAAAAACCTGTCGRATCTCTCATTTGTATGGCATTTGAGTCTGGCATTTGAAATATTTATATGTATATTGATGAGATCCCTCTCAGTCTTTTCTTCTCCAGACTAAACAGGCCCAGCTCTCAGTGTGTCCTCACAAGACAGACACTCCAGACCCCTCATCATCCCTGTGGCCTTCACTGAACCCTTTCCTGTGTCTCCTTCTCTCGTGTCCTAAGGWGCCCAGAACTGGACACAGCACTTCAGGTGTGGCCTCATTAGAGTAGAGGGCCTGGATCACCTCCCTCAACCTGTCAGTGCTCTTTCTGACGTATCCCAGCCTAGCGTTGGTCATCTTGGCCACAAGGATASACTGCTGGCTCATGCACAGCTTGTTGTCCACCAAAAGCCCCAGGTCCTTCTCTGCAGTCACTTCCCAGCCGGTCAGCCCCAGTCTGTGCCAGCACTTGGGGTCGTTCCTCTCCAGCTGCAGGACCTTACATTCAATTGAACCCCACTGGGGTTCTCTCTGCCCAGCTCTCCAGTCAGCCAAAGTCCCACGGAATGGCAGCCCAGCCTTCAGGTGTATCAGCCACTCGCCCCTTATTTGGTGTCACCAGCTAACCAGCRGAGAGTGCATGTGATTCCTTTGTCCAAGTTGTTGGTAAACAAATTGAATGCACCCGGTATTGTTCTTTGGGGAATGCCACTGACAGCAGGCCTCCAACTGGATTCTGTTCCTTAGATCACGACCYTCTGGGCCCTGTCATTCAGCCAGTTCTTGATCTACTTCACTGTCTGTTCATCTAACCCACATTTCCTTGAGCTTACCTACGAGCATGTTACAGTAGACAGTGTCAAAACCCTTGCTGAAGTTAAGGTATACAACAAAATAGAATAATTAATTAGGAGTCTATCAGGGAAGACACTCATGCAGCTGAAAAAATTTCTTCTCTACTGGCAGGAAAATAGTGAAAGCTACCCTAAAATTAAAATATATATAAAAATACAGACTGGCTTGTTGAAAGTGTATGTTAGCTGAGGCTTCAAAGTCATAAATAACACTGACTTGTTTAGTTTCCCAAGAATCAAGGTAACACTGATTTCTAGAACTGAACTCCAGTGATGGACCACAGCACATGATGTGTGTATGAACACTCTCTGTCCTGTACAAATTCAAGGTCATACGAACCTAAGTGAGCTGAAGTTTCTTCATTCAGTTTTTTATTCCAGAAGACACAGGTGTAGTTCTCATTTGTATTTGGTTTCAGTGTCAAGGTGCTGGTGACATTGTAGAGGCCATCTGCAGTCAGTGTATAGGTGGTATTTGCGAGTCCACTGAGGTTGAAGCTCTTCTCGTTCCGCCAGAAAACCTCTGCCAGAGGAAAGCCTTCTGACTGGCACATAAAAACAATCTTGTCTTCATCTGTTTTTCTCATTACTTGAGTGTTTATTCTCTTGTAAGATGCTGCATAAGAAGTTGTTCAGTGAAATTGTTGTGTGCAACTAGTCATTTTCCCACTTCACTTTTCCTGCTTCCCTTTAATCCCATCTATTGTTTATGGCTATGTCTCTGAGACACTTACTTAAAATGATGAAGAATGTTTTGTAGAACAATGCAAAATTCATTATTCAAYCTTACCATGCCTACAGCCACAGAACATACTCCAGTACTTTATGCAAGGCAGCAGTTGACACTTAATTTAAATTATCAAGACAGAGGATGCAAGGGAAATCTTATGAGACTCTATTTTCACTTTTTGAATATGCCACTTCAAGAAAAAGGCTGATTTTCTTTTTTGTTTCAACATATTTTCATCATATTAGAACAAAATTTACTTTTCACAGGAACCAATTTGGGTCTTCAGAATGTCTGTGTCCATTTTTGCATTTGGTAAAAACATTTGGGTGAAAAACAAATGCTGCCTTGTATCATACATACATGCTGTTAGTGGGAAACACTAGAAGTGTTTTAAAGGTCTGGTATGACATGCTGTCCAGTAACATATACCTTTATTACTAATGTCCATTTGGCTTCTTTGAACACATAAAATCACATGYCCTTGCTCTGGGAGCTGCAGTCACTTGGGGAACTCCCAGACACTTGGGAAATTGCAGCAGGGTTCATAACAATATCAAAGCATGTCTGAGAAACTTTTAAGAATGACCAGAAGTGGCCCAGCAAGGAAGGGGATCAAACAAGAGCAGAGAGGTAGTGGCACTGGACAAGAGGGTATGGAAAGAAGGAGACGGGGYGAATGATGGAAGGAGAACAGATGCTGTCCGCCTCCAGCCCCAGATGTTGAACCAAAGGCTAATGAGCGCTAAGACAACTGCTTTGGTTCTGCTGGGTGCTGAGGACAAGGTCTTGGTGAGAGAACCAGCAACAAATTCCTTCAAATCAATCAGTTTCTACCAGCTTGTAGGCGTTTAGAAGAGATGTCTTAATGACTACACATTTACATTCAATGTAACCACTCACCCTTTACTTCCAAAGCAATGTACTTGTAGTCCACACCCTGGTAATCAATGAGACAAAGGTATGATCCTGCATCTGTGATCTTCACCTTGGTGATCTGAAGTATGGCTCGTCCCAGCTTCAGTTCACTGTGTAGAAGTGATGCTCTTCCTATGTAATCAGGATCTTGGGATGGAGGGACCACCTTCCCATTGCGGAGTGTGTACACTCCTTTTGATTTTGATGAGTCCTGCCTTTTCTGCTCCCAAATAACAGTCAGGAGTCGCAGATCTACTGAGCCATTCAGAGAGAATCTGCATTCCATGGTCACGTTGCTGCCATACTCTGCAATGTAGAGCTGTTGAGGAACTTCAACTGTAAATAAAGCTACATAAGGAAAAGAGAAATGTTTCATTTGTTTCATAAAACATGCTCTGCAATTCTTTAAATTTGGGCAAAACTCTATCAGATAGTATATACAGATAGTTTACTGTATACAGGTAATCAATAACATGGTTACTGGTTTGACTAAATTTTAATAATTTTTTGTTCATATTCACATTAATATTTTTAAATATAGTAATTATAACAAATCATCTATATTTTGTATTGCCAACAGAATCTGAAAGATGAGGGTAAAATGAGCAAGTTTTCTTTTTTACCTTTTAAAAATAATTTATGACTGAGCCAGTGATTAAACAGAGAGCATTTTTATGAAATTATAATGGTCTCTTACACTTCCTAAGACTGTTGTAAAGATAACAATTAATTGGGGGAGCTGCAAATCTAATTTCATTATCATTTACAAAAAGAAACTGGATAAACATGGATAGCTCAGAAGAATTGCTATATAGCAATTACAGTCTCCTATGAGCCTGGAGCCATGTGAATATGATTTGATCCCATGCATTTTCTCAGATATGTGCAGCAGTATTACAGAAAATATTTCAGAATATTCTTAAACCTTCACCCAATTGGAAATTCATGTTGTTATGAATAGTTTGCTATTCTAAAGTACTTGATGTAGCAGAGCTATTTGCAACACACCATTCAGTATACCTTTTACTACTTTCCATATTGGGTGTACCACATACTGGTTAATTTAATTCAGGACCACTCGGAAGTATTGGTAGCAGCATTCCAAAGAGAAGTCTGTGCAACTGTTTATGCATTCCTTTTATTTTGTGTGTCTGTGAAATATTTACAGGGAAACCTCCAGTTCCTCTTAGCAACATTTGTTTATTCACTCTAATTCAACTGTAATTGAGGGAAAAAATGATGTGAAAAAGTGCCAAGCTCCTTCTGGATTTTAGCCAGAGGGATTCTGCTACAGGCATGGATGGGAACACAAGTAAAATCACTTCACTCCACCTCACACTGAAGTTGTTCTGCTTCACAATGGGCACTGGTCATCCTCCTTCTCACACCGTGCCAGGTGATGCTGGACATCTCAGCTGCCAGCACAGAATGTGGTTAAAAAAAAAACTGATTGTGGAAAGTGACAGACACCTGTCCTGTGATCAATCAGTGCCAGTGCCTGCTGTGAGACATTGGAAAGCAGAGGCTGCAGACACCACTGACCATTCAGCAAGAGTTGCTGGAGGTACCTAAGCCCAAGTACTAAGATTTGCTTTAGTTCTGCTGGTAGAACTGAAAGGCAGTTTCTCTCTTACCTGAAACCATGGAGAGCTGCATTTCCAGCAACAGCACGGTGAGGATCTGGAACATTTCCTCAGGTGGGTCTGAAACAAAAACAGGATTGCATTAGAATTTGCAACAGCTACCATCAGCTGAGGAGATCACAGCCATGTTAGCCTTTAAAATCCACCAGAGCTCATAAGAACTAAAAGAGAAACAAAGAAAATCCTTTCTAGAACAACTCATTCAGACACAAAGGGTATGAACCAATGGCAATGAAACAGTGGCAATAAAGGGGAATAAACCATTTCCACAACTTCACTCATGACATTTCAGGATCTGTACTTTGCAAGCCGTCCTAAACAGTCTGACAGGAAAATGCTTTTACATTTTTTACCACCCACGAATAATCATCAATTGCAATTGACCTCTCCCATGCAGGAGAGATTCATAAACAAGTACAAGCAGATTTTTAACTGCCTGCACCTAGTTTACAAGATTTGTAACCCTGTTTTTATTTCAACTCCGCTTTGCATGGGTCATTTTGCAGGTTCTTATCGCCTTACACCAAAACACCAGGAAATAACTGGAACACATTGTGAGGCAGTGGAAATCTTAGGATGGGTAAATTAAAGTTTGCTTCAAAAAGGATTAGAATGAAGACTCACTGCTGCTAACTCTTTCACTTTGCATATGTCAGTATCTGACATGTACAAAGTGCCTTGTGTTACTCATTGTAAACCARCAGTCCTGGAATAATGCTGAAGGARAAAGTACAGTTTTAGAGTGAGTATTTTCCTGTTACAGTAGCAAGCAAATTATCAAATATTTTTATACTATTGTACACAGATCAACGTAACTAGAAAGAGAAAAAAAACGCAGCCAAACAATAAAGAAATACAAGGGGCAAAGTTTATAGCAAAACAAATCAGAGAATAGAAAAGGAGGAAGAACAATTTTGAATAAAGCTTGCTAACATACAGTATAATCTGAAAAAAAAAAAAAAAAAAANCCAGAATAAAACCCAGAAATAAGCTACAAGGAAGTAGAGAAGAGAAGGAGCAATTTTTGACTTCCCCAGAGCTAGACTTATTGGAGGAGGGGTTCAATTTTACTTCCCTATTCTTTTGTGGGCTCAGCTTGAAACATGCTCATTCCAATTTTCTCAGGTGCTGCATTTCTCTCGTGGCTTCTACCCTTGAGCTCTCAGTGTCTTGGAAAGTGAGGCTCAAATTTTAGCATATTTTAGCARATTTTAACAGCCAAAATTATGGGAGTTTTCCTGGAAATTTAGACCTTAATCATATGATGTCACAAATGAAGTCTTTATTCAAACTACCGTCACCTGAATTATTGCATGCAAATGAAAGCTAGTTACCTTTACCTGACAGAGTCCATCACTACTTAATATGTGATGTGAACTGTAATTTCTTTGGCTGTGTGGGAAAGGAGCTAGTAAATAGCTCCTGTTTTCTGGATGCAGAAGAAAAGACTGTTACTGTTTACCATCCTCAGTCTCCTGCTACGCTCACTACTCCACTCAACTTACCTTGAAGCAAGTGGACATCAGAAGAACTGAAAGAATGGGACAGTATTTCATATTATTTAGGTCCCTGGATTAACCTTATATGAGACATTTGAGGTAATCTGGTGGGTTTTTATAGCTCAGAGTACACTGAGAATGTAGAGCATGTTTATTTTATATTGTAAGGGTTGGGATTTTTTTTTTAAATATTACTGAGAGTAAAAAGGTAGAATAAAAATAAGAAGATACACAGTCAAAACCACAGAAGACAGAAATAATAATTATTAGATTATTATTTTTTAAAATTATTTTCTCCTTATTAAGTAAGAATAAATCTTGCCTGACCACAGGGGATTARTATTAGAAGAGCATTAAACATAATATAAATATACAAAAGAACCAAAATGTGAGAACATTTTCACTTGTGATAAAGAAAGAAGTCATGTACTGCTTGTTGGAATCAGGAATGATCTGCATTAGACAGATCAAAGATCTGTTAGCATGGATGTATATTAGAAGGGCCAAGTTGTGTCAGTAAGGACCTCTGTCACAAGGCATCTTTCTTTATTGCCACAATCTCTGCAGCAGACATCAAGTTGTTGCGCAGCCTCAGTGCAATCTACCAATGCRACTTCATCATGAGGCTCTGCCGCCTGACACACTTCCATAGAAAAGTCTGCATCTGGAAGGTGATTTCCTCTGAGCTTGCACTGCCAACCATGCGTTCTGTTACTCATTTTCTTCCTGCTTTTTGTAGAGCATATATCACACCCTGCTCTGCAGTATTCCTTGCACACAACTATCCCAACAAGCTTAGGCACATCACTGCTTTTTTTTTCCTTTAAGCAAAAGGCCATTTCTAAAATGTATTCTTCATATGTCTGTTACAAATTCATGGAGATAAAATGAAGGAACATTGCACCATAAAAATCATTACTTAATGGCTCTTTCAGTGAAGTAAGGAATTCAAAATACACATCTGAGAAGAGTAAGAAGTTGCATGACATTTCAACAGCAATTCAGATCCAGGCAGTAAATTGATTTCCCAGACCAACCTGCAGAAGAAAAAAGAAGTTATCACACGGTGCTGTGTGTTTATGAGAGTTTAGTGGAAAAAACCTTGGAGAGTTGAGGTGAAAAGCATCACACCAAACATCTAAAGATCATCATGGATTTTTATGAGTTGTAATAATTTCAATGAAGATGTAAGGCCCAAGACTGAAAATATGAAAAGTGATATTGAAAACATAAGTATGACTATGAATGCACAAAAGGAGGAATATAATCTTATCTTTTTATACTATTTTTTTGCTTTACTGAAAGTACTAAGCTGAAACTCCTACTTGACTTTCATTGGCCTGCAAGTAAGTAAACTGCTAAGTTTCATATTAGTGAATGCTGAGTGAAATCCAGATGGCAATGATAATAAATTGCTAAAATTCCACCAAAGACCGAAACTACACCAACTATTGTTTTTCTCTTCTTGATTCATTCAGTTGATCATGCCTGTGGCTTCAGTCCTGGCCCCAGCTCATGTATCTGAGGGATTATAATCCTTGTCTCAAAAATGGACAATTTCTGGCCAATAAAATACCTTACTTCACATAAAATCTTAAGGGTTTGTTCAAAATCCTTCTGGTAAGGAGTAAAAAGGATAGTTCTTGTTCCTCCAGAAAATTTAGACTCAGTATTCCTGTTTCAAACTGTACAAGGTGTATGTTCCAGGTGACAAAATTATTCCGTCTTAAAAATAATGCATATGCTTTATTCAATTCTACAGACAGAAGCAAATAGGTGTTGATCCTGACAAAGCTGGATGTTACAAGGATGCTCTCAGGAACTGAAACTGGTGCCAACACATGAACTTCAAACTGCTACATGCTTAAACCATGGAACTCTCGAGCAAAAGCTGGGATAGCTTGCTTAAGTAGCTGTGCTTTGTGCAGACCTCTTTGGTTTTTGTTTATTGTTATGGCAACTGGATCGCATTTTCAGAAAACACTCATATGTGACTTGCAGGTTGGCAATTGAGGTTGGTACCAATCTAGTCATAAGAGTTAGGACTGATTTGGCTTTCATTTTATGTCAAGTTTACAAGAAATTTTTTAAGCAAAGGAACATGAAGATCACAGAATTCTTTGCAATCTGCTCCTTTCTAATAAAGATTGAAAGCCACGTCTGAGTAATCTAAATTAAATCCTATTCTTTTCATCCCTGAAATATCAAAATGCTTTTCTTAAGTAAAAGAAGCATTTTCATATAAGAACCTCTGAAATTGCCTTTGGTTAGTACCCTTTCTGTGATTGCTCCTGCTCATTACARGGGGCATTTAAAGATTCCTTCCAACTGAAATAATGATCTGGTTCCATAGTCCTATGATTGTTCTCAGCACAAGTTTAACAAAAAGTCCTGAATAAAATCCTTATGCTGTCCACTAAACTAAACAACCAGGGGCACGGGCCACTGATTCAGACAATAAATCATGGAAAAAAACCCTTTCCTGTAAACATGGTTTCAGCTATTAAAATATTTGTGTTCCAGCAAATGGACAATTAAGAACAGTAAACACATTTAGCATCCACATAATGAAACTTAGTAGCATTACGCAAGGAGAATTTCTTAGACCAATAACTTCCACTAGAATATTCAGAACAGTTGGAAAAGCTAAACAAGCTTTCAGGCACACTAGCTTTTCTCTGGGTTTAAAGCAGAAGTCAAATCAACACAGAAGTTCACAATGATCACTCATATTGCACTCTGGAAGATCAAAGGAATAAAGAAATAAGGACAGGTGTTCTTACAAAGTGGAAGAAATCGGAAACATTGAACTCCACAACTGGGAGCTGGAAGGATGGAAATGTCACCAGGCCAGCCAGTTGGTGTGTGTCCACCTGCACATCAACTGTCACACTTTAGCAAACAAGGTATTGCAAGTGGTCTGAAAGACTGGTGAGACATCCTGAGCTAGTARACTGCTACAGATTTGAAACACCATTACTGCAATTGATCTGTTCACTCCTGCTTTCAGGGTTGTTGCTCTGCTGCTGACAGGGTCTGCAACATTACTGAACTGAGATGAGCTCAGACCACACTTTTCCTTGTCCCTCTCCTTCTACACTCTGTCTCATTGTATTGCAAAGCTAGAACCTAAACTAATCACAGCCCAGTGTCTTCTCAAAATGTTCTCAAAATTCATCTTAATCAGGAGCAATCAAGCTGTATTAATAGAGCATTCTACTTGGTTCCATTTGACTCTTCCTGCATGATATGGAGTTTTATGCTCACTTGTTTTGTCTTTTTCTGTTACTGAAACTCACTTGCCTTCTGTGCATCTTGCAATGGAAGCAAGCTTTTTCCAAAAGCTTCCTTCTAACATTCTCATGTGTGCAGAAAGACACAAATTTTTGGCATCCTCATGAAMTGGCCAAGCTGACTTTACTTTCAGTAAACGATCCAGTTAAAACAAAACCAAACAAAAAGTTAAAGAAAAAGGTTTAAAAATCCTAGATCAGAAATGAACAACAAAATAAACAAAAAAGATCCTCATACAGATACAGCTGTTCTATATCTCACTATCAGAAAGAAGGTACTTTGTTTTCATTTCAGGTATTTCATAAAAAAACTAACTATGCATGTTAAAATTTGCTCCAAATCCATTTCTCCAGCTTGTCTCAGTATATTCTCAGGCATAATTTTTTGCTCGCATTCTTTTCAACCCATTTGATTCACATACCATCTAACTTGTTGTTCTTCCTCTTTTTGCACACTTATTGCAGTCCTTTGCTGCACCTCACCACACAGTCAATTTGTTGTTGGGACCATTGCTTTGTTCCTGATGTTCACCTGTGACAGCCAATTTGCATATTTTCAGTCTGCCCTCCATCTCACTTCAGCTTTCAGGTGAAGAGATACAATTTCTCACTTCCTCCTTTGCTCACACCACCTAGGAATCCTCACTTTCCCTGAATTGTTTAATTGTCTCTTGTTGTATTTTTTCCACAGCCACTTTTTTTGTTCCATGACAAGTGCAATCATTCTAATACAACCTTTTTTTTTTTCTTTGCCATATATGGTAGGAGAGAATTCAGATGAAATTTTGTTACAGGAAACATTACTACATTTAAAATGCAATTGTGTATTCCACAGAATTCAGCTCTTAGCARCAACGCTGAGTACAGAATAACACCYTGGCATAATACACTGCAAATTTTATTCCATATCTGCAGCTTCTACATAAAGAAAGTCTTCTCAGAGAGGCACAAGAAATTCTCATCTTCATAACCTGTGCTCCTTCTGGGATGCAGAAGGTGRAAGTCTCCAGACTTGCTGTACAATCAAAAAACCCCTACTGTTTGCAGGTAGTGGGTTAATAACAACTAAAAGAAAGTAAACAGGAACTTATGGATACAAGTGTATACAGAGGTTTTTTTCTTCCTTCAACTCTTCCCTGAAATTCAGAATGAAATAGTTACTAACAGCTATACCCACATATATAAGCTGAAGAGGTTCACCTGTGCCACTCCTCTGYTTTTGCCTATGACAGAAAAGAGAGTTGCAAGAGAGGTTCAGCTTCTAAAACTATCAGGGTATGAAGTTATATGAACCTGTGTTTTAGGATCTGGAACTTATCTGGTCTCTTGTTCAGAATCAGAGCCTATATTACAGAAACAAATTGAAAATAGACTTAAGTAAATTTTCAGAATCTTGGAAAAAAAAATCTGTAATCCATCAGTCAGAAATACAGTAAAATTTGCATTTTCTCAGTGTTATACTCACATCAAATCTTTATGCAGTCATTGAGAGGATCTGATTCACATAACAGCAAAGATTTTTCAAAGCTCTATCCTATTTGCACAACAGCAGAAACTACCCAACTCTCATGACAGTGCATAACATGCACCAATAGCATAGCTTGTAGGCTGATCTTATTCAGGCTTTATGAGACAAAAAACTGGCTGTGTTAAAAGGGTTCAGTTTCAGTTTCATGCTGAATGCATGCTGAGCTCAGTTCTCTGCATTGCTGAGAACTGGCACAAAAAAAAAAAATACAAAGCATTCTGTAAATTTTATATGCTTGAATTCTGCTTTTGATTGTATTCATGATTTTTCTCTGGGTTTATAACCATTTAGAGCACTGTCCAGCATTGGCATCTAAACTTGCATTTACTAGGACTGTTCTGTATTCACTGTTCACGTTTTCTTAGTTTTCACCAGATTAATTTTATAAGATTTCCCCAAGTGATTACCTAGTATTTGCAGAACCCATTTCCTCTTAATTTTCATACAAATTTATGTTATTACAAAAAAAAAAATACAATTATGCTATTCAAACACTCGAATGAGGTTGTGGATCTCGACTCTTACAAATACACTTTTAGAGGGCAAAGCCTGGGCAATTGTTTTTAAAATGTCACTGCTTTGAGTAGAAAATTGGATTAGGTGACTGACAGATCTCCTTTCCAATATAAAAATATTTTGTTCTATTAAATAGCTTTATCCGTGGATATATGTTTTCATTGTTCATCACTCTACCTTTTAATTTATAATGACATCATGARTGGGAGATGTAAAAGAGCATACAGATTCCTCCCAGGTTTCTAAGATGCATTGGTGCTACAGGTGGGACACCTCTTCTGTCTCCTGTTAGTTTTTCATCACTTGGGAGAATTGTGCTCTACTTCAACACACAAAATKATTGTGCTCTCAGTCCTGTGAATTCTGCCTGGTTTGAATCCTACCTGGCTTGGGATGATGTGTGATGACTGCCTGCCTCACAACTCCCAACTGGTTTAGGTTGTGAAATTGTGTCTCCTGCTGCCTAGTACAGAGCAAACCTGTTCAACAGAATGACTGTCACATTATTTTATTTTTCCTCTGTAAGTTCATCATGTGTAGCCCTGTCACACAAAGTAATTCATGGGTAGTCTCACCTTTTCCCAGAAAAGCTCCAATGACTTCTTTAGCAGCTGTCCAAAGTCAATGATTTGGATGACAGAAAAGAAACACCAAAGTTACTTCACAGTCACTGTCACCGTCTTCTACTCATTCTGAGCCAGTTCTGCCTACAAGAGGTTTTCTTCATGTGTTCCCGTTTTAGCACAGGGAGATAGTTCAATGAAATTGCCCAGGAGTCAGTGGTTTGCTTTGGGCACCTCATGARCCCATAGCTATATGATTTGTGTGGGACAATCATACATTTGCAGGATCAGATAAATATGGAGAGGGACACAGGGAATCTGGAAGAAGACACTGAAAAAAACAGAAGTCCTACTGTGAACATCAGCAGAAGCAGAAACCCCACTGTTAACATCTGTCATTTTCCTGACTAGCCATGCTTGAATGATGCACCACAGGTACTTTTTGGTAAAGAGGGAAAAGGGACACACATCCTGCATAYTGGTCTATGAAAAGCTGTGCTGGTAAATAACAGYRATTTTTTATTATTATTATTTAWATTATTGGTTCTTTAATGTAGTTGTTACTAGGAATAGCTTTCATATTCTAAAAAATTAAGTGCCACGTCCCAAACCAGGTCACCATGCTGGTTTATAGTTAYGTTTGTCAGATGAATGAGTCCTGAACTGAAATACTTATAAGCCAAGTTAAATTGTGTAGGCTTTTCTGAGCCTTTTCTGAGCACTTTTGGAGATCTAATAATGCTTGGTCWTCAGGAAGAGAAATGCAGCTTACTGCATTTACTGTAAAATGAAGCTAAGTATGCCAGCTTGCTGTTGTAGTATGTCTTCCAGATATCCAAAATCACTGAAGTAACACACAAATGCTTTTATCTAAAGGAAAATATATTATTATGCATATAATCCTTAACCATATTTTTTGTGTCAGGATAGGAAAGATTTTCACTTACCTGTTTCTTTAGAACCAAATATGTTGTATTTTCACTTAGGTGTATATTTTTCCTCTGTAATGAGGGGAAAATACTTGAGCTGAAGTACTCAATACTCATTGCATTGGAGGATAAACATGTGGGTCTGTCTGCCTTTATTCATAAAAGTGAAGMCACAAGACTTAGATTATAGTAAAAGCTTAATTTCTAAAAATGGATTAGTCAGGTTCTGTTTTGTATTTCAGAGAAGTATAAAGTAGAACTTATTTAGTGAGGACAGGTCTTTTTACCTTACCTGTTATTCATTACATGTCCTGATTTTCTAGGGAAGTAGTAAAATTTTATGCTTCCTATCAACCACTCAGGGATTCAAGCACTGTCATTTTTGAAGTTAGGGTTCAACTGCAGAATTTGTGGTTTTATCCACATTTCATTATTTTACACATGTGATATACAGCACTTTTAACAGTAACTTGCCCTTTCTCCTGACAAAAGAGAAATGTAACAGTTCCTGATGTCCAGGGGAGTTTGATAAAGACATTAACTTCATCCCTATGAGCACCAAGCATGCACTGTTAACAACATTGCCTTGCAAAAGCGGGTAAGAATTAACAGCCAGAGACTTCTGYACTTTTGCTTTAATATGCACACAACAAGTCTCAAACAGGAAGCAGAAAATGAAGAGGTCATCGTGTTTGGAAGGGGAATTATTTATGTGGTCATAAGATWCTGCATTTTTGTGCTGAGTCAGTACTTTTTCTACAAATGGTCTTGATATTTCAAAAACCCCTCTGTAGACAAYTAAAATTTGGCTACCATCTTCAATGACACCCAGACTTAAAAAGTGTGTTGGGAAGCAGGAGGAGATGTTCAAGTTCCCATAACATCCTTAAAGAATCAAATGGCAAGAATCAGTACCAGAATATGCAAGCTCTGCAATGATTTGGGGAAATCACTTTGTATTAACTGTTTTACCTAACCAGGGTCAATCAACCCCATTATGATTCCGAGACACATSTCTCTATTCTACTCTCAGACAGATTTCTGAGATTATCAAACACAACCTTACATTAACTAGGTCGAATAATGCCAGCAGTGAAGCCCTGGAATTCATGAATGAGACCTGCGTCCACATTCTTAGGACTGCACAATAAACTATTTTTGACTGAAAAAAATGCCCTGAGTACAATGAGATTCCAGTTCTTTGCCATCTCTTSTTTGTGGGAGCCATTAGAGGGAGGACATGGCTGTAGATTCTCTTCTACACCCAATTCTTAGATACTGTTTTTTCTCAGAAATACACAAATGAAGCTTACACTGCTTCCTGAGAAGTCACAGAAAGCAGGAAAAACACAAGAAAAACAAAATGTGTTTTATTTTAAAAATACAATAGTCAATACCATAATAATAAATAATTTTCATCTGTATAYGATCCTCCTCAAAAGAGCTAAGCACTTAGCAAAACTTGCAAAATGGGATCCAGGAACAGGTTTCTTCAACATTTCTGAAGTAATCACATGTGCTTGTATTTCATGTCCTAGAAGTAGGAAGATTTTCMTTTTTCTATTCCCAAGACAAACAAAATGACCATCCAGAACAATGACTGTTCTTCCTAAATGTCCAAAGAATTGCATTATCCCCAAATTGTAAATCAGAGGAGTAATGAGCAGTAACCAAGTAGTGCCAGCTATATCATGAGGAAGTTAAATCCCCAAAACACATTTCAAAGAAAGATATCAAAGAGCTCAATATTRTTTCATTTCCAAGACATAGTTGCCAAGAGGTTTACATCATCTTTTTTCAAGCTTCGCTGTGAGCATCTGGTATTTTAAGATTGAATGTATGCATGGCATCTTGATTTGTTGCCTTTTTATGAAGATTAAAATATTGGAAAAATTCTTCAAAAGACAGAAAACAAAATTAGATGCTTAGGCAGAGAAGGAAGAAAAATAAGTTCAGAAGATGATCTATCAAGAATTAGCTATGAAATTCATGATCTTCATAGATCTAAAGTGCTTTACCTGAAAGAAATCTCCAGTGAAAGACACATTTGCCTAAACTTGTGAAGGTAGAAATTTGATACTTAAATAAATATCTCAATATCTACTCACATATACAAAAGCCTGAATTCCATGGGTTTTTTATGGTATAATAATTATTTTAACTTCATTATGTTTTTCCTGGGTTACAACAATATAGAAGATTACTGGCACACAATAAATACAAAAAATTAATATCCCCTTTGATAGAAAACAGAACATTTGCACTGTCAAATCTTCACAGTAGAGGAAAAAAAGTCTTCTGCTTTCTCTATGTCTCCTCTATTTGAATATCTGTAAAAAGAAGAATTATATGAAAAACTTAACAAATTAAAAAATTATGAAGACCCTGAAGACTTCAGAGCTTTGGGCCCCTTTCCTAGAGTTTGGAGGTACCAAAAAATTCCCTTCCTTGTCAAAATTTAAGACCTAAAATGGAATTAATGAAATTATCAAACAGAATCATAATGGAAAGAAATAAAGTGGTAGTTCAAACACACTGGTGGGAAATGTTCTTTAGCAAATACAGTGAGATTCTTGTTGCTTAGGTTCCTCTTTCTTCCAAATTCTTTAAAAATTCTTTCACATACATTTAGTGCTTTCTCTGTCAGTATCCCCAGTTGCATATCCCCAGGCTCTAACTCTTWGTTTTGGAGATCTATACATGCAGGACCGGCAGGCTTACCTGTAAGTTTACTGTAATAAAGAGTAGCAGGGAGGGATTTSGGATGCAATTATTGCAAGTGTTTTAGAAGTCAGCAAGAATGTGAAAAAAGAACCTAGATCATTTCACCTTCCTGTTCCACACCACAGGATGTTTCACAGATTTCAGATATTTGATCATGTATATTCTTGCTTTGCTGAGACAAAATGGCACAGCTTGAGACCTGTTCAACTGGCTATGATGGGTTTCTATCACTTTTCTCATTGCCATCASCATCCTTACAGATGAACAACTGTTTCTATAGCAAAAGTGTGAGCTGGAAAAAAAGACTCATTTGGGTTGTTATATAGCTCTACATCACATTTTCCTGCATATATATTTTCTATCTATTTTAAAAAACAGATTCATTATTTGATGTCACAAACAGTTGCGTTATGATGGTGAGTTTGTTAGACACAGAATGGGAAGCTGTATTTCTCTTGAGGGTTCAGTCTGTTGAAACAAGAGGTTAAAGAAACCATCCTTGAATCAATGTTCCAATGACCAGGAATGATTTATGGTGTGTGCAATTTGCTACTGATTTTCCCTTTGTCATTTACACTTACATTGTAGCTCTCTGTCTTCAAAAGATGAACCTCTGCAGTCATGTGTATCTTTATCTTTTGACAGCTCTGTAAGAAAAGGACATTCATACATGTAGCTTAAACTTTTCATATAGTGATAAACCTGTGTTAAAAATCTGCCATCTTGGGCCACCCAGGAACTAAGAGTCTTGAATGCAGAGCAAGAGATGAGATTAACACTGAGTGCTGTGTCCATTTGGGTGAGTATTATCAAGAAAGGCTTTTTTAGGGAAAACACAAATGACCAGTATGAACTAATTTTCACACAGTAATTTAATTTGTGGTGTTCTCCAAATACAAACATACAACAAATGGAAAACAAATCAACCAATAACCATCGTGAAAAGCAGCAAAAGAATTTAAATCTCATGTCTGCTGCTGTAAATATTGAGTCTCCTCACTCTTTCCTTGATTTTCTTCAATACCACCTGTCACAGTGGTACTGGCCTTCCACTGATCTTTGCTGACACTAAATAGCATCAATATCACAACAGGGAAAATAAAGCTTCCCTGTGTTTTTCCCAACAGGGCCAAACTCTCTGTCATGAATGTTGTGACAAAGACTCTGAAATGCATGCCATAATACTGGAGAAAACACAGGAACTGCTGTTCCAATTGCAGCACTAAGTCTGCATATGTGAAGACATTCTGAGGTTATTATGTGCCATGGAACCTGTCCCATCCTATTGCAGACTTTCCAAAACACAGCATACTGTCCTGTCCTCTCCTTGACCATCCACTCCTGGATCAAGTATGCTTTTCTTTCATAGTTTCCTTTCAAAAAAATGACASTCATGAAAAGCCACTTTTCAACTGTAACTAATATTTGTTGTGTAGATGGAAAGTAGAAAGCAAAAGCAAAATCAAATCTAGATCTCCATTTGGTTGACACCACTACAAAGTTAACTCTCAAGCAATTATTACAAGTATCACACTCTGCTGTGTGATTTATGTCGTAAGTACATACTTGCTATTGATGAACTTGCCACAGGTGTTCTGCTGCCCTTATTTGCTCTAGCTGAAAGGAAATAAAAGAGAAAAAAATTCAAAAAGAAAACAAAATAGTTACTTCAGATCCAATGAGAGGGTTAAATACACTGGTGGGAGGAACACACTTAGCATAGTGTAACCACCCGTTCTCAAAACACTAAATTCAATTACTTTAAAATGAAGTCTTCAGTGCTCCCAGTCTGCTGGTTTCCTTTGCAACTTACTTTCCTTGTTCCTAAGCCGGAAATCCATTGACACTATATGCTAACATCACTGGAAAATACTTGTTCAAGTAGCTTCCCATTGCATATTTTTACGCATAATTTCAATGTATTGGACAACAGAGAAAAAAAGAGGGTGAATTTCTCAGTCCTTTTTGAGGGGAAAAGGAGGAGATTCTGTTCTGAAAGAATCACTTATCCAGTCACCCAGGATAGCTTGGGGTTTTAAGCAAAATCTTGTTATCACTAATTTGAACCTACTAGTAGTTGATGACATATATACACACACTCACATGTGTATGTATGTATATACAGAGGTAAAAAACATAATAATGATGGTCATATAGTTTATGAGATGTACATAAATTATTACATATACACATAAACCATAAATATTAGTCAGGCAACCTGGGAAAGTTCTGACCTTCACTGAAATCCCCAGTGGGAATCTTTYGAGCAGTCAAGGATTCTGCTGTTCTTTCTTCCACTTTCATGTTCTGCTCCTATTTCCATCATGTTCTTAGGGCAAGGATATCCTTATACTTGTAGGTTTATCTAATAGGCCTTTTGTAGTCTGTTAACATCACCTGCAAGCCTGTTAAGCTGAGTAATATTTCTCCAAGGACATGTTTCCATTGTCCCTCACAACCAACCAATGAAACAAACAGAGACTAACAGTATTTCTTTCAGTTTAAGCAACAAGTTTCAAACACTTTTTTTCTTTATTTCAGATGCTAACTATATTCTTCTTCTACTCAGGCACCCTAAAAACTATTTCTACAAGTTTTTCTTATGTTAGCTAGCAAGAGAAAACAAATTATTGCCAAGACTCAGGTTCTCAACATGCTGTGATGTTGAAAATGTGCCAGTTAGTGAAGTGAACTGAAAAAGCCCAAAACTTAGTAAGGAGATCAGCGAAGTGGTGTAAAGCCTGAGTGGGAGCATTCTTCTAAAAAAGCAGGTTCTCACAGTTCTGTGATTTTTTTCCGAGCATGCAGAAAAAACCCCACTAAAAACTTCCAGTGCCCTGCCCGCTACCAGAATTCTGGTCCCCAGTTAAAAGGGAGGACACAGAAGAGGAATCTTCAATTTCYAGTCAGTGAACAAACTGTGCTTTGATACTTGACTAGATTAAACACAAATCTTACTGCTCTACACCTTATCTATAAGAAAGATTAACAGACATGGATGGGTAAGAGGTTTGTGAGGGGCTGATAACATGTTCCTGTCTGATAACTTGCTAGTATTTACCTAAATCCTGCAAAGAAAGAGAAATAAACAATGTGGTAAAAAATTGTCTCATTCCACTCAAGGAGAATGAATTAACAGAACAGAATAACAATAACTGAGATACTCTAAAATAATTTTAATACCTTTTCTTATGCAGAGCAGAAATAGAAGCCCAGATCCAACCAAAGCAGTAATAATGAGTGCTGCTCCAACAAAACGTCTGCTCTCAGTCTGGAGAATGCCATCAGCTGAATCTTCAAGAAAAACAAGTGAAGGATAAGATTCTACATAAYTCCATAAAATCCTCCCATTTTCTTTAATTTTTACTGTCTTATTTTTGCTATAAGCTGTTCAGACATGATCACAGCATTATAGATTGTGTCTAAGGGCAGGTGGTAATGGTGCACTTAACCACATTTTGTACACATAAAGGGGGAAAAAAGATAGAACATAATATTTGTACCCTGCATTTCATGTGATAGCACCTTTGATCTCATCACAATTTTGCTTGTCAAAGTGTTACATCTAGCATAGATTCCCATCAGGACTACAGGAAAAAACAAATTGAAAGAAGAGAGTCCCTTTCACCAGGTAATGCTCTGAATGCAAATGGTAAGTGGTCTCCTTTAATGACAGAGATTTTCTTGTTAAAACCAAGCTTGCCTACCGAAAGAATGACTTGGCTTTCTCACTCTAGCCTGCCTGTTTCAAGCCATTGACAGGCCCAAAAAATTGTGCCAGCATACGTGTTTCTAAAACTAGGTGTTGAYGAGGACCTGGGAAAGAACCTGACCAGGTAACAGTCTGACAAGCAGAAGTACTATTTTTGAGTTGGATCAGGTTTGCAGTCTGGTTGAAAACATATCAGGCTACAATGCAGAAAATAATAAGCTAAAGCTAGAGCAGCAGGGAGGCAGCCCTTGTTAAAATATCTAATAAGGAATTGTATTAGTCTTGTCCATTTATGTACTTTCCTTCAATCCAGATTTTATGAGGCAAAAATATCCGTGTACAATTAGTGAAATTTAAATATGGTCAAAGAGAAGGTTATGGTAGCAGGAAAAGTCCATATTGTTCAAGTTTATTTGAAAGTAATCATCAATAAAATAGAATGTTCTTCGAAGATCTGTTTAATTTATATGGGAGGGTTTCATTTCCAGGTGCTGGGTTACACATCTTCTAATTAAAGGAATTTTTTTAATATTTAACCTCAATTTTCAGATAATTGCAGATCACACAAAATTCTTGTCTTCAAATTCTGACCACATGAACATGTTAGTATGGTGGAAGTGTACATTAAYAACAAAAATTAACAACAGAGGTCTTTCTTTCTAGCTTTTTCAAAATTAGATAGGAAAGAGAAACAAATAATGGCCAGTTTGACTTGCAGAGAACGACGTTATCACCTTGAAATGTATTAGCATAAACAAAATTGAGAAATGTTACCTGCTATGTGTAAAATGGCAGATGTATTTTCTTGCAGCTCTTTATTCCAGAATGTACAGTAAAAAATCTCATCAATTCCACTTTTGATTGTAAGGGTACTTGTCACAAGGTACAACTGGTCACTTCCAGATTCATATCTTGTGTTTGCCTTATCAGACAAATCTTCATAGTCTCTGTTTTGCCAGATCACTTCAGCTTCTGGGTATCCTTCTGACTGACATGTCAACTTCCATTCATTGTGTCCTGYGCTCACTACTCCTGGGGTTATAATTCTGTAAGGGGCTAAACAATTTGGAAAATAGTTAATTACTAGKAGGAGGCTAGAAAAACAGCATGTATTAAATGCATGACACCTTTTGTTTTTCCCCAACCCTCAGGGTCAACTTTCAGCTTTGATTTTGAAAAATAAATAACACCATTGTGTCTGTAACTGCGGGTAAGGATTTATTACAATTTTGATGTGGTTTAGAAAACTCACTAGCTTTATGGTCCTTGTACTGTCTACATGATTTTGCAACCTCACAGGCATTAAGAATTAAAGGACATGGATTCAAACTAAAGAGAAAGGCCAAGTTATACAGCTACACAAGCACCATCGGAGAGCTCCTGTCTCAGGGGAGGTTTTTTTATGTGCTAATYCAAATATGTCTTACTTCAGGGTCTCCTCTGAAATCTTTTAAGAGTATCAGAGAGTATTGAATCTCTGATAGTGGCACACTCACCATTAACTTTCAGGTGGATTGTCTTRTAGTCAGCTCCCCCATACTCAATAAGACAGCGGTAATCGCCTGCATCTCTGAGCTTCACATCAGTGATCTGAAGGAGAGACTGTCCCAAGTTCAGATTCTCTTTCAACAATTTTATTCTTCCCTTAAAGTCACTATGCTGAGCTTTAAAGTCTTCCTCTCCTTTGAAAAGTACATAAACCTGCTTCAACTCATCTTTCTTTTCCCAGCTGACACCTAAGTCTTTAAACTTTAATTTCCCATTCACTGGAAATGTGCATTCCATGGTCACATTCTTCCCGTATTCCACAGTGTAGAGTGACTGAGGTGCTTCAACAGTGAATAAAGCTGAAAAATAAAATTTGGAAGAAAATTTAGTTTTCCAGTAATACACCTAATCTTTGAAGTCATGTCTTACCATATCCATAGGAGATTTTAAGGGCCAAAGTATCTGCTCTGTTCTGAAGAGCTAAACATTTTGGTATGTACTTGTCCAAATGTATGAAAAAACACAAGACATCTGCTTTGTGCACACACACAGTGCGATGCTGTACTAAAAACAGTGGACTGTGTATGCACAGCCCCTCATCTGTCGCTGTGAGAACACTGCCATGGCAACAGGCAGGTGGCAGTGCCTCTGATGGGAATGTTCTGTTTATACAAATGCCAGTTATTTTCACACAAAATGTTAAAAACACATGACAATTCCCAGGTCTGATGATGCCAATAAAAGCTTTTGTGTAATGCAAATGGTGCCTTGTTTGAAATGGTGTCTCTGCTGCAGCACTGTCAGGGATTTTACCTGGCCCCATATGAAAGCACTTGCACCTAGCTTAATGTAAAACCATCCTAAGACCTTTTTATTTAAAACATTAATGAAAAAACCTCAGACGYTAACACCTGAAGTAAAACTGGGGAAATTGACATTTCTGTGCTTATAATTGGAAAGAAAACATACTAAAACTATTCTACTGCTTCTTATGTCTTGGCTTCTTACCATTTAGGAAATGCCAGTAGAATAAAAATATGTACAAAAGCAAAGACCTTCCCATGATGTAGGTAGAACCTAAAATGATAAAATAATAGACAGATATAAATACATACTCATTTTCTGACTTGCACTCAAAAATATATTTTATAGTTGGTCCACAAAAAGAACTAGACAGAAGACACTGAATTCCACCCTAATCAAAACGTGGACAAGACTGCACCGAGCAGATAACCAGGTAGAAATCTTCCTGCATAGGTCCAGGAAGAACATCTTACTTTGGTTTAAACACCTGTCCTTGGTTATGGTGAAATAGACGCTTTATCATTATCTGTCAATTAGTAAATAAGCACTTACTAATACCCAATTGTTCCCCTAACTGTAGCAGGGAATGTTGCTCCTAGTAGGAGAGTGAAAAAAWTTTCTGTACTCAGTCACTGGAGGAAATATAATTTGGTTCTTCCCCACCTGTTTGCTTTACTTGCAAACATACCCTGCTTTTTTCACCCTGATTTCACAGTGCTTATCACAAGACTCACAAAGTTGCATACATCATGAAAACAATTCATGCAGTAATTAATCTCTTAGTAAGTATTCCCACAATAACAAGTATTTAACAATTTACACAATAGTGCCTTTGTAACACAGTGGCAAAACCAGTCAGTCTACWAGCAAAATCTATTCTCTTGAATTTTTGCTGCTTTACCTCTGAATATAAAAGTTATTTTGCTTTTCTGTCAGAAGTTTTTCCCTCTTTACTGAGRTAGGTTTTATACTCCTACACAACACTTTAACATTGTAGAACACTTATTAATGTCAACTCATACATTTAACCTTCACACACCCACTGCTTTTGGTAAGTCTGTCTTTCGAGTCAGAACAATACCAGTATCCAGTACTGCCATCATTTTTCAAATTACTGTTAAGAAAAGTTCAAACATTGTAACAGAAACCTTTCATGATTACAGAAAATGGTAGATTTTTTTCAGATAAAGTCCTAATTTTGGGTACCCAAACATCCACAAAAATAAGGGAAGTTTRGCTTTAACTGTTTTCCAGTGATACTACCAGAATTTGGATAAGAAATTAAACAGCTATAATACCCATGACTCTTCCTAACTGATGAAATTCTATCTTGGCTGACATTCTTCACCATTTTTATAAGTTGTTTTGTCCTTCTTCTCTGACTGTCAACTTTAAGATGGTAGTGAAACAACAGTATTGTCCTGAATTCATAACACATGTGCCTTTACAGTGTTGAGGCTTAAGGGAACTAGACTCCTCATCAGAAGTTGATTCAAGCTACTTCTTTCCTTCAGATTACTGCTGCCTGATCCCAATAGCTGATTTGCAGAAGGCAACACATATGGATCTCAGAAAGGGAGCCAATCTACTACTCTGTTCACAATGTAACTATGCTCTGAAAGCACATGCGAGAAAAATACAAAGAAGATTCTAAGGGTGAAGGATGCAATTCATTGATAAATCCTATGCTTCATAAAGTGGTTAGGTACCAAATTCATTCCTTAGGCACATGTGATGTCCTTGAAACCACTAGAAAACTGCAGCTTAATCCTGTGGGTCTCCAAGAGCTTCTGCAAATGTGTGTGCATCAGAATGTCTCCACCATGGTTCCACTGCTTGAGCAACAMACAGTCCAGAGCAACAATTAAAGTCCAAAGTAARGCTTCTCAAACAAGAYGGAGGCATACCAATCTCACAAATGTGGCGTGATCACACTTGCTCTGGAGATAAGCCTGCAGATGGACCAGCCACTGAGACTGATGGGTATTGTTGTACTCTCCCCATGTAAGAATGGCCAGACTTGCAGCRCACTCAGACTAAAAGACTTACTTTAGATTTTTTTTATTTTTTCTTTAAGTACAGGCTGTAGACAGCTTGGAACAAAGTACTTTGTTTGAAATAGTACACTGCTTGGAACAAAGAGCATGTGCACTACAGTCAGGATACTGAAAGATACCCATATTTGGGCATGCAACCCTTATCCACCTTTTTGACAGGAAATCTGATAGTTGGCGTGATCTCCAGGAGAGGTGTTCTGATTTACTCCTGGAAGACRGATGACACCAAGTTAACTTCTATAGCTCTAAGACCCATATTTATGGGGGGCTCTAAGACCCCTTATTTATGTCCTGCAATTGCTGATTTTATTAGCATGCTTTCTCCCACTGTAGAGAAAAASAGGCTTTACAATACACAAAAGAAGTATGAGTTTTACTTACAAATTTCTTCAAGACTGAGAAAGTCTGCTGCTATATTCAATTTTTCACTTTCAGAGAGAGAAAAAAAAAAAAGTAGATCCAAGTCAAATCCAGATGGTGGAAAATCAGGGTGCATGAAACAAAGAAAACCACTGCAATAATAATTATAGAACCTTCATCCTGTTTTACCCTGAGCTGAAGGATCCTCTGCATCAGTTAAAGCAGTTTGAGACCTTGATGCAAATCAAAGTCCTTTACTAAAGCTATCTGCTTACTGTTTTTCTTACAAAACCTACCACAATACTCCTTCTCTCYTCCTGTGAGCTTCTGGCATCCGTGGAAGATAGTTTTTTTTAATTGCAAAATATATTCACTGTGCAAAAATGCTCTTCAGTACTGCTGCTGCATGTTTCCCCCACAATCAAATGAAGAGTATAGGAAAACCAGAACTATTTGTCAAAAGACTTCATGTGACAAATGTTGATGTMAGTCCACCCACTTCTTTAGAAAACTTCCCTATTATTGGAAAGTTCCTCAGTAGGGAAAATTCTCTATTACTAACAGTGGTTCACTGTAACCAGAAGCATAAATGTTGCAAAAATTAGAACATAAAATACCACAGGCATTTTGAGAAACATGCTATCCAGTCAAAGTTATGTGTGACTAGCAGTCCTTGGGACACCAGTCGTAAGTGTTCATCCAAGTACACAAATTCTAGAACCCTATGGTATTAATCTCAAACATTGACAAGCAGCTGCTAACTATGACTAGAACTATCTACACGACCTATTTATGTCTGTAAAGATCATAGGAATAGGAATTATGTTGGAATCATGGGAAGAGCATTTCCTACCCTCCTCTGGTAAGGACCAGATAAGATATTCTCTTTCCAAGACTGGGACTTGCCTTGCTACTGTGTAGTGAAAGAAAAGTTCTTAATCCTATGCACTAAGTTAGCAAAAGATACAGAGCACTGTCTTTTAAATACTTTTGATTCTAGAAGTAAGAGTACAGAAAAAAAAAAAAAACCAACAACAAGTATTAGAAGAAAAAGGTTGTACTCACATTAACTTGTGGACTGTAGTGGGAGAAACTGGTCAACAGCAGAAAATACAACTTTACACCTATATTTTTCAATGTAAAGTCATCCACTTAAGTTGTCTTCACATACACCGGAAAAGGATTGAGATTCTTGGAAGCGTTAAAATATGGTGAAATGTCCACTTAAAATTTTTCAGTGTTTTCTTCTCTCCACTTGACAGCCTGCTCACAGTATCTGTCAAGGAAGCAAAAACACATAATGCACAAAACTGGTTAAGGTTAACGTTTTTACTTGATGTGTGAGATGAGCATGGAAACAGTGGTATATAAAACAGTTCAACGTAACATTTAGGTTCTAATAACCTGAAACTACCTTAGGAGGTTGAGGGGGTGGATATAGGCAGTAGGTGAGATGGATGAATGTTAATTTCCACTGATTTTTTTTTCTCTGCTTTTAAAAATAGGCTAAATGGTATAGTGCCAGTAAAGGGGGAAAAAAAAAAAAAAAAAAAAAAAAAAAAAAAAAAAAAAAAAAAAAAAAAAAAAAAAAAAAAGGTGCAACAGAGAGAAACTGAAACTTATTGGTAAAATTCTGTGAGATCTACCGCTGATGTAGCAACCTTTCACGGTTGTCAGGAAATTAGTTTCCGCTTTCTCATTGCTTGCCTCGAGGTCAGGGTTGCATTTTCTATGTAAATGTTTAGTAGCGAATAAAAGACCAGRACAGATGGGATTTGGGTTGGCTGGGTTTCTTTTTGTTCCTGTTTAATTTTGTTGTATACACACATACTCYTATGTATACACGAACATATACACAACTACATGCACACAAACACATTTTACTTCACAGTTCTATACTGCGGTGGTGGGGTTTGGATTTGGGKTTTTTTTCACCTGTTGCGCAACAAGTTTCCCAGGAGCCTATCTCAGTCCTGTCTGTCACCGGGCATTCCCAAAGAGCGCATTCTCTCAGGGAGAACGCTCCCGGACAGGCTCCGGCGGCGGCCTCGGCACAGAACGAGATCGGTGCCGCACCGGGATGGGGTTCCCGCTGCCGCCAACCCCGCTCCTTGCAGAGCTGCGCTCCGGCTCCGCCTGCCCGGCTGCTCCTCTC
>NW_026623669.1:369286-375056 GCF_030028575.1 Malurus melanocephalus
GCTGGTCCCGCCCCGCCTCAGCCCGGCCGCGGTCGGACCCTCCGTGCTGCAGCGCGCCCCCGGCCYGGGTCTGCCCCGACCCCACCGCTGCGGCTTCGCCGGCCGTGGCGATGCCTGGAACTGCTCCCAGCCCCGGCCCTTCGCGGAAACCAGTCCCGAAAAGCCCCAAAGCCGTGCTCATAAGCCTCACGTTTCCCAAAGCTTCAGCCGAGGCGGAGCAGGGAGTTCTCCGGGCAACATTCCTATTTCTGAGAGCCGAGAGCTCTAGGAATCAAAACCAAAAGCGGCATCAGTGCGTACCACCTCTCCCCGCTCTTCCCCTCTCCCTAGCCTTTCTTTTTCATCGTGGTGCAATCACACTATTCATTTCCCAAACAGATGGCTTACATGACTGATATATATTAGGAAGAGGATGACTGATGCCAAAGGACTGGAAATTATACACAGTATCCAGGATATCCGTAAATTCCAGGAACTATGTCCTGCTTCTCCAGAGACAAAGAAGCAATTTATTTAAATAGCTCTGTTCCCTGTTGCTGAAAGATCCTTCTGGGAGATAAACCTCCAATTTAATTACCTGATAATACAAACTGGAAATACAGTGTGGTGTATAGTTTCTTTTCTGGGATAACATTTTTTATGTTATGAAACATAATCCTACAGGATCTCTGCTATAACTTTTCTGAAAGAAAGCAACCTTGAAATAAGAATATTACTCAGAACATTACCAAAGAACCAAGAGCAACTGTGAGAACAGTTTATTACTGAGCATATTTACAGGGTGAAATATGAATCAAATACAAAATTGTGATACACGGCAGCATACAGGTGACAGAAATGTGTACCGAAGGAGGGGAAGGACACACAAACCCCTATGCTCTCTGGATCCTAAGCATCAGCTACTGTCACTTGCAATATGTAGTTAATGGTTTTACGGGCCATAAGCCAACAGGTGATAAAGAAACCACCAGAACTCCCCCCTGGAAGCCACTGGTTTTTCTGCTGACACAGAGCCTTGGTGTGGAGGTGTTTGACAACAATTGGCTTAATGATGATCAAGTCTGCCAGAATCATATGACATAACCCTCCAGAAAGAAGGATGTAGATATTGGTTATGCAATAAAACCTCCTCTGCACACTGCTCACACACACCTCCAAAGAGACAATGACTGCTGTTCCTGCTGCTTCCAAGCCCTCTCCAGGGGATATCAGCCCAACARAGACTCATCTCCACAAGCACAGAGGCGCAGAGGCCTCAAGGCAGATGGGAACCCACAAAAAAGACACAGAGGAAGCTCATATTTTAATAATCTTCAAATAATTTAACAATAAACATGATGCTGGTAAATGGCAAACTTCCTTATACAGCTATGTGGTGTACATTAAGTTACAAAAGTCACAAGACCAGACAAAACAGTCATAAACTGGATTGAGAAACCTTCCAATAAGAACAAAAAATGAGTACAAAACCCATCCCAGAATGAAGTGGAAGTTTCTAGTTTATAATAAACACTTTAGTTAACTAAAAAGCTGTGTCAAAGCTACAGGTTTATCTTTGCTCTGTGCAGCTACTAAGACTTTCATTCACATATGTCCTGTTTTCAGAAGCTGAATAGAAAAGCAAAAATATAGATAAAAATCTTCAAGGTTGCAATCATCTTTTTTTGATTAATGTAAAGTATTAGAAATCCAGATTTTTTTTCCTGAAGTGTCATTCCTATAATTTAAAAAAATTTAAAAGTCACTGTCACAAGGTAAAGAATGAGTTATTATGGGGTTAAAATGTCTAACAGTCATTTATATTTACAGTCAGTACGCTTCTAGCATACTTAAGTAAATATACTATGGTAAGACAAAGAAATGGGCTTGCTAAATGCTACAAATTCAGGGCATTGATCGGTATTTCTTTTGAGCCATTTAGCTATTTTGATTGATAGGTTTTGGAATTTAATTTTGTAGATGATCTTCAAAGTTCAATGGAATGAATCAGGCAGACTGATATACAGTATAACCTACTTTCCACATACTACTTCTACAGGCTATCTCCAGCATTATGTGCTTCCTTCTCAATCTGGATTACATCATTGATGAGAATWATGAATGGTTTTACATCCAAATCACTGTGGTAAAATTCAGACTGAGGCATCCTWGTGCACTACATATAAAGATGAGGAAGAGTGTTAGCTTTCTTTCAAATATTTCTTCTGGTTCTTCTTCTATGTTCCTCTTTCTTCCTCACCATGTAAAAAACACAAATAAATTACCAAAAGATCTGCATTAGCACAAATTGTAACATTAATTTCCATTTTCAGTTGAGTCTTTTTTTTTTAGCTATCACAATCAACATTTCCAAGGCTTAATTATTTTTGGACCAGTTGTTTGTGGAGAAAATACAAGTTATAATTTAAATATTTTTTAAAGATACTTTATGACTGTATATGGGTCTTCTGAAGTAGCAGCAACACCTGTAGATCTCAGGACTAATGGARCACTGCCTGCCTTCAGAAAGGCCAACAATCCAAGAGCACCATGCAATAGATGATGCTGTCTGAATTTAATCTCCATACCATGACCTGACAGACTGGGAATTGGAATAGGACAGGCGATGTCCCCCAGAGTGGTACCATGAGTATTGATAATATCAGGGAAATTACATCATGTAGCTCAWGTCTGGAGCAGCAAGTTGTATCAGCAAAGAGAGGCAAGACCTCCAGCCTCTGCTGCAGGTGGGCTCCTGCCAGCGTTTGCAGTCTGATGTAGTTCAAACCTGCCTCCCTTCCACAGGCGTAAATCACAGTGGCTTCTCATACCCAATCAAAACTAGCCTCTGTTCTCTATGCTGCTTCTTAAATCCTTGATCCTTTCTTCAGAAACCAGAACCATTTCCCCAGCACTGAGCCACAGTTCTGCCCCTCCACCTCTCTTTTACCTATTCCTGTGTTATTGAAATCTGCTGTCACATCGTGTTAACCCTTCCACAGAAATCAGACCCCTACAATACAGAGGTCTGTCAAACACCTTTCTCTTCAAGAAAGGATTTGGGCAAACCCAAATGGTTTGCTTGGCTGCAAGGGGCTCAGTGAATAAAAGTTGATGGTGTCTTTGGTAATCTGCTTTGAAGGAATATCACATTCTCACAAATTTATCCGCGAGAGACCCATCACTCACAATTTTCTCTGATGAAGTCTAAAGAAACACTTGTCAGTGGCTGCCARTGCAGTACTGCCATCTTGCGTGGAGCTGGAGTATACAAAGAAATTTCTTCCCTGGATCTCCGCAGTGTCAAAAGAAGAAAGAAATTAAATACTTACTAAACATTTTTAAAAGTTACAGGCAAGTTTCCACAACCAAAAAAAAAATTTAAAAAAAAAAAAAAAAAAAAAAGGAAAAATGGGAAGACCACTGTATTCTTAGAATTTTTTAACAGAAATTTTTAGAAAATGTTTGCATTTAGAAAATAAGCATTAGCAAAAACAATATGTCAAGATGTCAGCAGATTGAATGAGTAGACTCAGTTTAGAAAAACATTAATTTCTTGTGATAAGGCGAGACGGCAAATTGCACTATGAGGTGGTTTTTGAGGTGCCATATATCCTCACAGACGCGAGGATATATGTTTGGAGACTTAAATGAGATACTCTACAATGCCAAAAGTGTTCTGGGAGTTGAAGCATGGTGCTAATAACGCYAGGGGTGCAGGTTTGAACCCTCTATGGGTCATTCACTTAAGAGCTGGACTCGATGATCCTTGCGGATCCCCTCCAGCTCGGAATGTTCTGGGATTCTGTAATTCCAGCCCTTATCTCTCCCCCTGTGTTAAAGGCTGACTGACAGAGCGTAATTTCTGGCTCAAGATTTTTAAGTATGAAAATTTAATCTCTTAAGATTTCAAAGCCAGCCTTTAATTATGAATGATGCCATGAAAACATTCTGACCCGTGATGAAAGGCAGTGCAAGATAAGAACAGTTAAGCATCAAAGGCATTTTTAATTCTTCTCCTTGTCAATTTATATGTTGTGCCACGATGCATCACACCCGAGCGGTGAGCCCACCGGACCTGCGGGTTTATTTATGTGGGAAGAATTTTTCCGGGTTTCTGGAGAGTGTTTCTATAGGTAAAGCCGGGGCGGTGAACGCGGGGCGGGATCCAGGACAGGCTCCGCCCGGGGGCGGCTGTCCTCACGCACGCTCGCCCTGTTTTCCCGTCGCTCTGTCGTTCCTGTTCTTGTGTTTGTTGCTCCGAGGGGCGCGATGGGGTTCGTCGTCTCCAAGGCCATGAACGACAGCCTGAAAGGGCAGCAGGAGTTTATGCGGCTGCAGGTAACACAGAGGCCGGCGCTGTGGCGGGGGAAGGCGGCCCGCGGCTCTCTGCCCGGCGGGGCTGGGCCGGGCCGGCGGCTGCTCCTGAGCTCTGCTCTCCTCCCTGGGTTAAAGGTGACCCATTATCGTGCTCCACCAGCTCCTGTGTGCTTGCCTAGTGCATCCCGCTCGGGTGTGTAAAGCACCTGTTCTCTGTGTCAAAGAACTTCCTCGGCAGTCTGTGTTAACAAATTGTACAAGTGGAAACGATCATTGTAGTAGCCGGGCCCTAAAAACACAGTTTTGGAAACTTCCTTCAAAACACTTAAGCTGAACTTGAGCTCACACTGAAGTGCAGCTGGGCTACTGCAGAGTTAAGAAACACATATATGTTAGAGTGAATTAGTAGCAATGTGGTTGCTAGAACATGGATATTTTTCAACTCTTTCACGACAAAAAAAAAATCTTTGAAACAGCTTGCTCTTTAAATTTAGTTAGGTAACTGGAGCTGTTCGTTTCTCTAGAAACCTCAGACTAAATAGGGCGTAGGGAGTGTTTTATTGCCTCTCATAAAATAAGAAAACAGCAGCAGAGAAAAAGGTAAAACGGTTTGATGAAGGTTCAGGAACCTTCATCAAAAAGAACTTTCAGAAACCTTCATCACCTTCAGAAAGTTGTGCTGAATTTACAGTATAGCACTAGTTAGAGCTTTCTGATTTGTTGTTATCTTTTGACTTACTTGTATTATTTGTATGCTAAGTGCTGGAATACAATCTAAAAGATTTACCTGGAGTTTGTGCCTTTAGTTTTGTATTTAAATTGAACACAGGTAAATTTTTAAATGTTTGAAGAAGTAATGAACTTCCAGCTTCCTAAATTGCCAGTAGATGGCATATTCTTGTTTACTAAGCAGTGTGCAGTGGTAGGTTTTGTGGGATCACAAGTAAACTGACTCTGAAGGTGACCTTGGGAACCTGTCTAAGGAGAAAGGTAGCATAAGGAAAGATGATACAGTAAAATGCATGATAACTCTAAAGGGTTCAAAGGAAAACAATTTTTGATAGGTTTGTAGACATCGTTTTCTGTGTGGGATGTATTACATGTTTCTCAGATGCAACCACAAGTTTGTGCACAAACTTCTTTTTTCCCTCCTGCACAGAGACACTCCTCCCACCTCCAGAGTTTTTTGAAATCCAAATAACAGGAAGGTTTTCAGTTTGACAGATTGATAATGAAATTACAGTGGAAGCTTGATTCACAATCTCCTTCTCTGTTGTGAAAAGAAAAAAAAGAGAAAAGAAAAAAAAAGACGGGGTTGAAGAAACAACTTGAATTCAAGCTAGCATTTGTAGGCAGCTGCAGACTTTGGCAGTCTTTGCCTTGGCCCCAGGAGCCAAATAGCTCTGTTTCTAGCTCAAATGCTCAGGCATTTATAAAAAAATAATTTTGAGGTCAGTCAAAAAAAAAAAAA
>NW_026623669.1:375126-409768 GCF_030028575.1 Malurus melanocephalus
TTTTTTTTATTTTTTTAGGAAAAAAAAACCCAAATAGGTATAGGCTCTCCTCTGAATAGACAGAAAATATAAAGTTGTTCAGTGATTGATTTATTCGCTATGGAAGATTGTAGGTTGGAAAGATACTGTTGCAAAAATAAGAAGGCAATGCCATTACAGAAGTTGATAAAGACCCCACCAAATCCCAGACTTTGATTCATGCTAAAGCTCAATCAGTTTTAGACTCACTCTGATGTGTGCTGGATGCCCAACCACCTTGACTACTTCAGAGAATATTAAAAGATGTTGTTGTGTGCATGGGTTTTTTCTTTATGCCCTTCTCAGGATAACTCTGAAAAGAAGGGATGGTGGCCTTGTAAGTTGTATCTTAGTGCTTTTTGGAAAAATAATAAAAAATAAACTGTTTGCCTTGATGTTGAAGGACTTTCCAGTTGTTTGTATTGTCCTCATGTGGCTCCAGAATGAAATACCAGTCTGTGTCAAGTAGAGATTGTTTGTGGTAGAAGTTTGTTGAGGCTTCATTTTTATCATGAGCCTGCTCCTTAAAGTGTAGCTTGCAAAATTATTTCCAAACACTTTAATATATCAGATCTACAGCTCAAGACTAGTATGTGGCCTTGCAAAGTGTTTTTAGTGAGACTGAATGGGTTAGAGGAGGCCTCTGCTCCAGGCCACAGAGCAGTTATAGCAGATTATTTCTTTTTTTTTTTTACGTCTGTTGGTGCTCTTAACACAGTTAAATGCAGGAATTTCATTTATTTCTTTTCTCAAAGTGCTATGTTCTGTACTTTCTGTTCTGGTGAGACTTTTATTCCTTGCCCTTTTTTTTTTTTTTTTTTTTTTTTCATTTACAGTGCATACCTTTAGAAAGCTTACTAAGAATGCCATTTTAAGATGTACAAGGTAACATGGAAAAAAAATACATATCTGAAAATGGCAGATAGGGATGCAGAAATGTTTGTGGCTGATTATGCTTTCCTCAATAAGGATTTGAATGCTTTAAATACTTTTTAAAAAATATTTCTAGACAGTGATTTGACTGTCTAGAATGAGGTGCCTAGAACTCTGACTGACGGGTGGTTTTTTTAATTGGAAATTGACTGACTTCACCTACTGTGATGCTTCCTAAAAACTTCATTGTGATGGGACAGGCTCAAATTTGTTTAGTGCATAATACAAGTACATTGTCCTCAAATAATATAAAAAAATACTAAAAAACCCTTGTATACTTGATATGTAGTGTTTTTAGAGGGATTAAGAAGCAAAATCAGGGTTGAAAGTCACGGCACAGTGCAGATTAAAATTTTAATTTACTGCTAATGAATTTGATTCTAGGATTGCATAAAGTAGAGCTTACTAACTTCACATCTCAAAGGAGTATTTTTGCAGTGATTTCTAAAAGACATTCTAAACACAATTTATAAGACTTTTAATTTAGGGTTTAGACATGAAAAAGCCTAAGCTCTCCTGTCAGATTGTTGCCAGGTTTCCTCATGCATATAGTGGAATCAAAAATTATTTCTTTACTTTTGAACAGAACCCCACCAACTCAGTACAATGCCACTCCCTCCCTTGACACTCCACCCCACCCGACCAGTTAGATTTTAGTTTGTGTCCTGCTGTTATTTTCAGAGAAGTAGCACAGGTTTTGGCTCTAAAAAAAGTTGCTTTTCCTTTCTTTGCTTGGGAAACTCTACGGGGAAACTGATTCATATTCCATTTTTCCTAGGTATAGCATGTCTGCACTACTTGAAAGGTAACCCTAGACAGGAGAAAGCTGAGATTTTGTTTTAATAATGGGGGTTTTGATTATTTTTCCAGTGGTATTATAAGGGGTGAGTTACATGAGGATATCTTGATGTGTGTAGGAATAACACTGCATAGTGAGCAGTGGTTTCTAGTTCATACGACTGAAAAATTTAAGTCCTTGTAGCACTTAAAATCCTTCGTAACTGCTTTCAGTTATAACTCAATCTATAGGKGTTTTATTACTTACTTAGAATAATCTTTTTATTGGAACTCCACAAATAATTGGTGATATACTGGATCCTTTAGTTACTGAGCTTTTTACTCTTACTTATATTACCTTCATCTTTAATAATGGGGTCTGAATTGAAGACTAGTTTGTAATTTTGTTGTATCACTCTTTTCTCCTTCATGAGATGACAGATGGGAAGGCAGTATCTGACTGATTTGTTTTGGTATCCTTATTTGTAACCATCAGACCTAAGGGATTAAGTGCATCCCTTGCTGTTGTGTAACTATTGAAGTTTCACCTGGATATATTTCTTGGGAAACTGTACGAAAAAGCAGTGAAGAGAGAATTCACTGGTCAGAGAATAGAAAACTGTGCTGCAAAGGGGCCTGCCTGGTGAAATGAAGTAAACAGGGTAGTAAATAGAGCACAAGGAATTATCTGAGTTATTGTGGGGCATTTTACTGTTTTTTTTTTTTTTAAAAAAAAAGCTCCAAACCCCAGAAAATGAAAAACCTCTGTTTTTTTCTGCAGACCAAACAATAAATCACATTCTGTCGTCCTAAAAAAAGTTGCTTCTACTGCAGCAGCACAGTTGGAGCATTATGCTGTTGCAACAGATGTTAAATAAAGAAGTCTAGAATGTATCTTGTCCTTACAGAATATTTTATGAGACAGCGTGCTGGGATTTTCTGCAGTGCTGATGATCCTGTAGAAAGGAAGCCTGTACGTGCTGAAACACAGGTGTACACAGCCTGAGAAACAAACAGGATAACAAGAGCTGTCTCTGGTCACAAAGCTACAATATCATGGGAATGACTGAGATGTGGTAGGACAGCCCATGAAATTTGAAGTCTGTAACAGACAGAKCCAAGCTCTAAGGAAAGGCAGGGAAGAAAGACAAGGAGTAGTGATACCCATGATGAGAAGGTGTGGCCTGTGGGTTAGGGTCAAAGGAAAGCCCATAAAACATGACACTGGTAGGGGAGCGTACTGCAGGTCACCAATCAGGGTGACAAAAGTACATGGTGATGAAACAAGTTGTTCTTTCAACAGCTGAAGAACTCTGGATTACTGACTGATTCTCATGACACTGTAGTTTCCCTAACTTTCATCTGCTGAAAGGGACGTATAGGAGCACATAAGCAATTTAGTACATTTCTGCAAAGTGTGAAGAATAACTGATATGGGTGTGTGCTGGAACGGCCATCCAAGGCTCGTGCCCAGCTGAATTTTTTACTTACAAATGAGGGAAAAACGTAATATTGTGGGCAGATTTGATTGTAGTAAGATCAGTGGCAGGCTCTGGACATGGGGAGAGTGAATTTTGTCTTGCCTGAGGAGCTGGTAGGTGAGTTACGTAGAAGCTTTTGAAGGATAAAGGAGTTCAGAAAAGCTGTCGTGATTTAAGGGTCAGATAAGTGTCCTTGGCCACAATCCACACTGGGAGCTGACAACTTGGAGCAATTTTGTAGAAATGCAGGGGACATTGGAACACAGCAACTAGAGCGTAAGTCAGCAGTGTGCCCTGTCAGAAGAGAGAGTCAAAAGAACAAACAAGGGCCTTATAAGCAGTAGTGACGCCAGTAGTTTGACAAAAATTGCTGTTGTCTTCTGTCCAGTACTTTGTTGAATGCATTTAAATACTGTATCCACTTTTTGCCCCCCTTCTCCCTCAGTGCAAGAAAAATGTAGATGAAAAAGAGCAGCTTTTGCTGAGCATCAAGATGGCCAAGGGCTGGATCACTTCTTGCAAGGAGGCCAAGTGAGCTGTATTTCCTTAGCCTGGAATGGGATGCCTTCTGGAGTGCAGGATCTGAGGGCAGCCCCCCCCAACTCTGAGTAGGTAACCAAGAAAGCACAGCCAGGGAGGGCGAGAGGTAAGGAGAAACCTTTTCCCCAGCAAGGGCAATCCACCAGTGGAGCAGAGGCACAGTGGTGCTTCCATCCTTGGAGGTTTTCAAGACCTGACAAGATAAAGCCCTCATCAGGCTTGTCTYCTGGTGTGATCCTGTTCTGATAGCCTACCCTGTTCTGAGCAGGACTGCTGAGGTCCAACCCAAGTTATTTTAAGATGCTCGGACCCCCATGGACGCAGGCACAGACTGTGGCTCACTGCATTTATGGATCCTTTGAGGGAGGATTCCTCACATGTCTTTCTTCCCAGACTGAGAATTATGTGCAGTTACTGCACTCATGCTGAACACCACATGCGCAGCAGCAATCTGTGGAAATAAGGTGTGATTTGGTCTAACTTTCAATTAAGAGCTGTCAGATAGACTTTAGGTGTATGTATGTAAGTGATTATTATACAGAAATAACATCACAAAGGATGGAGAAGGGAATTGAGTATTAAAGTCTCTGTGCCCCGCCTGTCAGATTGTGAAAACAAAGCAAAAAAATCTTGTTTGTGGGAACAATGTACCTGAAAAAGATATATATGTATAATCTCCTATATATTTTGAAAGTTTTGTAATATATTTTGCTGCATGAGCAGAGCAGATAAATTTCCCATACACTGTATGTAGCATTACATATCCATAGCACAGTATTAGCATATACGTAAGTCAGTTGAAATCAGAAATTTCAGTAAAAGGCTATAATCATTATTTAAGGAAAACATGTTAAAGTCCTGCTCTGAGAATATGGCAGGTTGACTCTGCCAGTCTTTCAGGGTCAGATAAGGCTGATAAGAGTGGAAGACTGGAGGACTAAAATTCTTGAAAGTGTAACTTTTAAGAAAAATTTAGACAGGAGGAGCCAAGAATCACTGAAAGTGATGGAAAGAAAATAGACTAGTTAGTGCTTAAGGTGTGTGATTGTTTATTGTTTTGAGTTTGGAGTTCAGAGTGATTTGCAAGGATTTTTTTGTAGGCTTTTGGGGTTTCTTTTCTTCCCAGGTGGAGGATTTCTTTTCAGACAGAAAGACAATTTTCTTGGTAGGAAAGCAAAATTGCTTTCAGGAGTCAGATATATTCCTCCAAATCAATCTTTGATGGGAGCCACTTAACTTGCAAGAAAATAAACAGGCTAGAAAAATAATATACCTCTGACAGATCTTGTATTTACCGATAATAAAAGTGTTTTATTATAACCTGTCTGCAGCATTAATCTCTGGATAGTCTCAATCCTGCTCTGCTGCTGTCCCTCCTCTCTCCCTGTTTTACTGTGTCAGACTCCAAAGTGCATTCTTCTCCCCAGGTAATATTGGATAGCCAGGAAGCAGTCATAGATGTGCTTTCATAGCAGTTAGTCTTTGAGAGTTTATAGACTTGCTCCCTGTATGCTCCTTGTGTGGGCATGGAAAATATTCTGCATTTCTTGGTTTGAAAAAATCTCAAGATCRAGTAAATCTGGAAGAGTAAGGTTTTTGGTTTTTGTTTTTTTTTTCCTATGTTTTGACAATTCAGCGGAGGTACTTCTTTTCTGAAAATGCATGCCAATCTTGCCTAGGTTTTTTTAAATCTTTTCTTTGTTTTGGGGTCCCTAACATCATCTAGGTTTATTTTGAGCAATGGTAAAACTATGTTTTTTTATTCTAATGAGGACCAGAAGCTTTGGAAAATGCTCTGTAGTTCTGTACCTAAGTGGATACTCTTAAACTCCTTTCTTTTCTTTTTTTTTTTTTATTCTCGTTCTCCTTCATGTTGGGGTTTTTTGTCCCTGCTTTGTTTTAATAGCTTCTTTTGAAGTTTTGATGATGCAAATTAATGAAGGAAATAAAAACTGAAGGAATTTCTTCCTCAGTTAGTAAAAATGGTAGGGGTAGAGTAGCGGGGTGGATAGTATAAAACATTGTTAGGAAAACATTCTCTGGTGCAGTAAGGGAATTAGCTGCCTTTTCAAAGATGAAAACTAATRCTGCATTTTCTTCTGTAGGTGAAATTTTCTTTTGACACGACACAGAAATGCCAAAAACATGTTTGTCTCTTGCAGAAAAAATATCTTAGTTCATTCAAAGAGTAATTAATAAGATCTCTGCTGCTGAAAATGGCTTTCAAGTGTTCTGTGCTTTCCACTGTTCTTCAGCTCTTGCCTGTGGAGAAAGATGTATGCATTTTACACTGTATGCACAAGTTATGTCACATATATACACAAATCAGCTTGAAATGAAGCTGCTGGTGAATGTTTTCCATATCACAATGGCTCTGAAGCTCTCAGTTTCATAAGAAAATTCTTTGGGATGTTATTTCATCATCCACGTTAGCGTGTAAATGTTAATGTAACTTAGTCTTACCAAAGGCATATGACATAAGTATCTGTGTTTGGAAAGTCTATGAAAAACTCACTGAAAGCATAGATAAATGCAACTTAATATCATAAGTTTTCTTCCCTCCATGTTGTCAGCTCTGGTTAGACGTGGACCACATGATGATTGCATTACTTTCTTGCCAGGATTGTGTTGCCTTAAGAGGTTTGAATTGAATGGCAATAAATTGAAGTAACAAATCAGTTTTCTCTTCATGTTCAACAATTCATCCTCAAATTTGAAAGTATAGAAGTACCCCATAGCATGCTTATTAATTGACAGTATCTTTTGACGAAGTTATATTGATTTTTTTTTTCTGAATTAAAGAAATAATAACAGTAAACAAATTGTCAGAACTATTGTAAGASATGGGAAAAGACCACAATATTTCAATTCCAGACACTCAGGTGTTTCTCAAAACAAGATGTTGTAACTTCAGTTATACAACTGTTTATTATTTGTGTCTGCTTTTCACCTYTATGTCCTTTAGAAAATGTGCAAAGAAATCGTAACATTTATATAGGCCTAATCAGAAATAAGTTAAAACCTTCCAGCAAGATTTTTGAGCTTGTTTTGTATTGGAAAGTTTCTGATAATCTAGGTAACCCTCTAGTGGTTTTTGAAGTTCTTACTTTTTAAGAAACTTCTAACTAAGAAGTTCCAATGGTAACGTGACAGAATATATAGCAAGAGAGACAGCTGAAGGATTTTCAACATATGTTCAAATGAAAAATGAGATTACACATTTAGCGTAGATAAAGTACAAGCAGCATTTGTACCTGCATTTTTAAGGAGATAGATGTTTTTGTACAAATGTACACCTTCCTTAAGTTACTGKTTTTTGATATTGGAATTGAAGCATGGATTCTACACAGAGCACTTTGTTGAGCTTCCTGTACTGCAGATACTAAGAATTTTGTGAAGGAGAGATGAAGAGAATCTGATTTATTTGTCAGACAGCACTTGGATCTGCTCTGACCTCATCTCCTAAGTTAGTTTTAAATTCCTTAAAATTAAAAATATATTAAGAGAGTAAAGATGTTATTTCAAGGTAAGTCAGTAGAGGTGTTATTAGAAACTAGACATCAGGCTGCATTCTTAAAGACAAATCCMAAATGTTAGCAGAAATTGGACGAGGAGAAAATGAAAATTTTGAAAAACAAAAGCATTAACGTCTGTTTCATACCTAGTGGGCTCCGTCTTAGTACTCCATCTTAAGCAGGTAAAAGGAACTGATAGAACCATAGAATATGCAGAATGAAAGGGATCCATCAGGGTCATCACGTCCAGCTTCTGGCCCTCTGTCTTATAAACTTATTCTTTGTTCTTGGTAGGGACCTGTGTCTTGTTCTGGTCCTTTGCCCTGAGATGTGTTTTTAGTAATGAGCTAAAAGTAGGAATGGAAGAGAGAGTGTGMGAAAGCATAAGTAAGAACAGAGGGGAGATGACATCTTTTTTTTTGAAGATGTTTATATTTACAAATAAAATTTTGGGGTTCTGTTGKTTTTTTTGGTTTTTTTTCAAATTAACCCATTACTCAGTCAAAATGTTATAGTTATTTATGAGCTGATCTTAAAATGAAGTGGTGATTGAAAGGCGTATGTGTCCTATGTTTTGACCCTTGGCAAAAAAAATGGATAATGTTAAAATGCCAATGAGTTTCTGAACAAGAAAACTCTTTTCATGCCTTTTCACTTTCATTGATAAAAAAGGAAAGTACTGACACAAGTTTCTGCAGCCCTTCCTGTGCTTAATAAAACTTTATGTGATGACATTTTTTCTATCTACAGATTTGTCACCTTATCTTTGTTAGCAAAAGATCAACCACCTCTACAATGATACCTGAAAAATTTAATTTTTCCTAATGTCTCAGATACTGAGTCATTTGCTTCAGGTTTTTGTAATCCCCTAACCTTTTCCTCCCCAAGTTTTCAGTGAAATTTACTCAAAAGGATTTTTTTTTKAAGTTCTATTAAAATGAATTTTTAATTGTTGCCGTCCTTTCTCATGAAGTAAAATGTAGGCAATCTTTGCCTGTCTAGATTACTACCATCTGTTTCCCTCTGGGGTGGGAAATGGCTAGATTTGTTTTCTATTGACAAGATACTGGTAGCGCTTATGACATCACTAATGCATTTGTCTTGAAGCATTACAAAAATTGTTTTGCCCCTTAGGTGATCTGGGCTTAATTCTGGGAAATAAATGCTCCCTGGTAAGAATTCTATATCCTTATTAGTTTCTGAGCATCAAATGGAACAGAACAAGATAAATGATATCTGTACTGAGGAAGATTAGAACCATCTGTCTTGCAGGGAAAAAGCCAGTTTGGTTGGTATTAGCTGACAGAGTGTATACACTGCCTGATCACTGTAAAGAAATAAATGAAGGGGTTTATGAAGAGCAGATTTTAATATCTATGTCTAACATGCAGTGACTACGACCAAAGATGCAAAACAGGCTGGTTGATACATTAGTAGTGAGAAAAAGATTAATTAAATTTATTTAGTTGAATCAGTTCTACCACTCTTTTTGTTGGGGAGTACCTGTCACTAGTTCTATCCTTGTGCAGCTTGCAGGTTTTGTATTGCTTGGAGGTCCATCTCCAGCTTACCGTTACACATTTAGTCTCTGTTTGTTGGAGGAATTGAACTGATTTCAAAGGAAAAAAAATGCCTTCTGAAACTGATTCATGTAACGCTACAAATTTCCATAATTTCTTTCTTCCTAGTAGAGCAAACCTGTCATTTTTGTCTTCTTCTGTTTAGCTAACTGAAGTAAAATTTGGTCTTATATTTGTTTTCTATGGAAGAGTGTTTCCTGAATATTGTTTGGGAAAAAAAATGTTCTTATTCAGTTATTAGTCAGATTTTGAAATTACTTGACCTTGTAATATTAACTCTTTTTTGTGTACTTCTTGATCTATTTTATTATTCCTATAGGATTGATACCTGCTTTTTGCATAACTAGCTCTTCAACGACTTTGGATTGTCTCTGTATAGCTTATATAAAACTTCTGAGCTTATATAAAACTTCTGAGGATTCTGGACTGGTAATAGTACCTTAAATCTTCCCTTACTCTTGCAGATAAGGTTATCAAATGCAGGTGGGGACATCATTCTGCCCCGTGTTGCATGTTTGTTCCCTAAAGATCACTTCAGGAAAGTAAGAGTGCTGGATTACTGCCAAGAAATTTTAGCTTCATGATTTGCCCATTGGTTTGAGTCTCTTCTTTGCACAGCACAAAATCTCACATGGATTTAAAAGCTTTTGATATTATCTTCTCTTTATATGGGATGTAATTCCAGTACCTTATTGACAACAACAGGAATATAAAGGATTTGGTGGTAATGTCACTGAGGTCACGGGTTTGATCCCTGTGCAGGCCATCCACTTAAGGACTGGGACTCAATCCTGGTGGGTCCCTTCCATCTCAGAATATTCTGTGATTCTGTGTGAATTTTTCAGTGCCATTTAGATTCTAGCTTGTGGCTAATATTGTGAGACCCTTTTCTTTTTATGGTAGCTCTTTGCTTATGAATAATTTGTAATCTCGCTTTGCATGGGGAAGCTTTAAAAAATTGAGTTTTCTTTTTGAAGAGTTCAGTTCCTTGTAATGCTAGTAATTCTAATTGCTCTATATACTTGGTTTGGAAAATATTTGCAAACAAGCTTTGAAGCAGCAGGATAAAACATTTAAGTCTGATTTATTTTAACTGTTTGATCTAGAGGCCCGCTTCCTGACATGTCTTTGTGCATGCTGGTCATAGAACCAAGCAGACACTGTGTGATTATTTCAAATTGTCAAGTCTGTATTGCACTGTGGTGGCTTACAATGGAGGTTGATATTGCTATTCTTTTTTTGGTTTATTTTTCCAGCCAACCATTTGCAACAGCTTCTGATTTTACCCATTGATTAGGAAGAATGACACCAACTATAAGTCATGTGAGCCTTTAATCTCTCATCTGCTGATGAAATGCCAGATGTAGCTGTACTATCTGCACATCAACTTTCATACGTATTTTGGAAGGGATTTGCAGGTTTTTGTATGTGTGATTGTCACTTTTTTTAGACTTAAGCCTTTTTTTTCATTACAGCTCTGAGTGCTCCAAAGTTAGAAGTTAGCTGTTTTTAAAAGAACACTTTCAGGGTGTCTGACCATTGAAAAACTGAAAGTAAGTGAAAATAACCTGTTACAGGCAGAATAGCTATGGCCTATAACAGATGTATTAACCTGTGACAAAACTGGATGCTCTTTTAAAGTGAGCGTAAGGATATTACAACAGTTTCTTCAAGTTTCACTTTTCTTAGATTTAGATACTGAGTTTCAGAACTTAAGCAGAGAGGGTGTTTATCTGATTATTTCTWATAAGGTAGTTAATACCTTTCCTGTCTGAACATCTGTTTGCCAGGCTGTCAGTACTTTTTTGTYTTAATGATGGTGACATGAAATACTGTTCTCTGTAGGTTTACTGCCGTGACTGCTCTCAAGCTGAGTGTTTGTCCTGCCCAGTACTTTAGGTAGGTTGAGTAAAAGATCGTATCTCCCAGGAGATAAGCATATTGGGATGCAAATAGATACTTCATTGAGGGGTGGTTACTTGTGTCTTCCTCACCAAAGRTACATCTTCAGTCCAACAAAGTACACCAGTGAAACTGTGCTTAATACACCTGGACAGTGAAGAAGAAAGAATTTTGCACTGTCTCTGCTTTTCGTTTCTATTGAGTGTTTGTACACCACCTTCCATCCCATTTGGGRATACAAAACCAAAGTGGCATCCATTGCATCTACAGCATCTGAACATGGAAGAGAGCAAACAAGCTAAGAGTCTGAAGTATGAAAAATGTCTAGTCTGGTGAAGATGTGGCTTGTAATCCAGTGAGGGTTTTTTTTGTTGGTTGTTTTTTTTTTTTTTTGCAAGTTGTCGAAGTTGATTAAATTATTTCAGATGAGAGTTTTCTCCCACTAGATTTTAATCAATGAAATGATGGTATAAATGCTCTTCTATGTGGTTTGACATCATTGTGGCAGTCTGAAGAATAATCAGGAGAAATGATAAGGATGGTAACCACTGACTAGTTTATTAGCATTATCAGTTTCACAGTAACTGACCTTTTCCCTCTCTGCCTCACTTCTCTTCATCTGTCATGATTCATTTTGTAACATTGATTTCCTTTTACTGTAACAGTTTGTATGTGGCAGACTTCAAAATCCCAATCAGCCCTTACAGTTTCTCGCACAGTGTTAAGAAACTACTAGCTGTATTTAAAGAAAAATGGGAAAGCTATTTCTGATTGGATCCTCTTGAGAGTTTTATAAATTTTAAAATGTCACTTGCTGCTAGTACCAATTTTATTTTGAAATTTTATACTTAATTTGTTTTTATTATGTAATCAGTATTTTTATCAATATAGAAGTTGCCACTGTCACTTTTTTTTTTAATTATATTAATTGTGTTTATGCAACATGGTTTGATTGTTACAGGATACAAGTAATTGAAAAGCATGCTTGGATGTGTATTCATGCATCCACATCACAGCTTCAGTTCTCTTGAGCAACGCACAGCAACCTGGCTAGGAAAATTACAGCATCTCTCTTCCTCATGTGGTAAATTTGCTCTTGAGATCCTTTGTCTTTAGTTTTTAGTGCAAGTGTAGTCACGTAATGATTCRTAATGAAGTTTTTGTGGCTATATAGATGAGTGGATGGTGTATTTAAAATGAAATAGAATTTATTCTCTAAGACGTGGCAGTTGGATGGTGAATGGTTTTTCACCTGGTATGTGTGGTGTGCGCCTGTGGCTTGTTTCCTCAATAATCACCTTCTATCAGTAGGACTTTTCCAAATAAACTGCAGCCCACCTCTGCCAAGTCTGAGTGATACGGGGGTTTTCTGTCTTATTACCTATAAATTTCTGCATGTGAAGTTGTTTTGCAGTAAAAATGAAATACCTGCTGTTCTTCAGTTCTTACTTTTTTAATGGCTTTGCCATAATGGGAAAGAAGTAATCTGAAATATTATTGTAAAGGAAGTCGTAGGAAGGTAGGACTTGGCCTTTCTCATAAAATCTGCATGTTAATAGATCAAAAGTCTTTCACTATCCCAGTGTGRCTGGCATTTTCAATAGAACACATGCAGAGGAAAATAAGACACAATTACTAGGAAATTAACAGCTGAAAATGGGATATTGATTTGAACTGCAGTCTAACATGATTTGGTTTTCTTTCATCTAATTTGGAGTCATCTTTTGTGGTAGACTCCTGAATCTTGTCTTATATGGATATGTTTTCAAATCCTGACTTGCTTAAGGTCAGTGTAATCTCAGTGCACTGTTTTTTTCTTAAGATCTGCCAGTAGTTGTTTGTCAATGTAAAGTCAACATATCATGATATCTTAGCCATTCAAAACCACTTGAGCTCAAAATACTCATTTAAGATTGGTCATTCATTTAGATGGATAGGCGTAAGGATATTGTCCATGAGCTGTTTGAAATTTTGAAAGACTGGGGTGCAGAGGAGTTGCCTGAGTGCCCATGTAGGTATTTAATTTTGACACTTCGTATATACATTTAACTGAATTTTGGATGCTCTCTTTTAAAAGAGTCAGGCATTGCTTTTAAGTGAATCAGATGTCAGGTTTGGACATGCTAAAGCAGTCTTTGGTGGCTGGCACAGGTTAGGCAGGTGCCCTGCCTTTTTTCTGCCTTGTCAGAGTATGCCAGAGAGGTGTTCTCTGCTGTGCTCCACAGTGACTACAGAGCTCCTTGGAAAGAGCTCAGGTGTACTCCATGGTTTTCTACAGWTACTCCAGTAACTTGAAGTTGTGTGATGAAACAAGATGAAGTAGGATAACTTCGGCTATAATTGTTGCTCGGTTTCTCCTTTTGCTTAAGGAGAACTTGAAATCCACTGGCGTCATTGTGGAATTGCCCTGGAACACTTAGAATGTTTAGACCAAATCTCTTGGTTACTCAGATTCCAGTTGTCATCCTAGCAGCTGCAGCACTATGGTCTTCTGTTTTGCAAGGTGAAACTATGCCAAGTGACAAAACTGATCTTGGAAATGGAAGGCATGAATGAAGATTTTTACAGAATAAAGGAGCAAAGAACAAGGGAACTTCTGGCATTTTATGCCTGGGTTTGGCATAAAATTGCATAGGTTCAAAGGGATTTTGGAGCACACATTCATRTGTTGTCCCTAGTTTTCTCTGTATAAATTATGACTAAACAAGGATTGGTCTAAGAACAAACCTTTGCATCACGGTTGTAGATAACTTGCCCCCCCCCCAAACACATCTCAGGGCTTTCTTGATGCTACATTGTATGTTTAGGGACAAAATAGTTCTTGTAAACTGTTCATTTTAACATCATGAAATTACAGTAATAGCAAGAATTAAATTATTCTTTCAGCCAAATGTCCCTAGACCTATTTTTTACTATCTTCTGTGCATTAATATTCCTCTGAAACCTTTGTTTCTTGGCTGTCACATTTCACCATGTACACATAGAATGTTCATCTCTGAGATTCATAGTGCTAAAACTTCTACATCTAAACCAAGGCATCTTCCCTTTTTTGGTCTTTTAAGAAGTTTTTTTAAATACAATATTTGTTTCATCTAGGTAAAATTTTGCATCTGCATGGGAGGAGTTTGCTTGAAGGAAAGGAATTACACACATTTTTCTGTGTATTTCATYTCACCACTTGTTTTTGGATGCAGAAAGTTGGGGGTTGTTTCTCTCAAGTGAAAGAAAAAATAGCTAGGTAGAAAAGAATATGAAAAATGTTTGATTACGTTATCTGTCTGATGACTATAATATAGAAAACAAGTTGTTTCAATTTATACTAGGTTATTTATATGAACTACTTGTAGATATACATGAAAGTACCCTCGGGCTTCTGGAATTTGATATGACAGTCTCCTGCAGTATGGTGTTTGTTTGACTTTATTGTTTGTGACTTACCTTTTTCTTTCAGCACTTGGGTTTTAAAGAGCTGTCAAARTACAACATGTGAGAGGGTTTTTGTTGGGGGGTTTTGTTGGGGATTTTTGTGTGTGTGTGTGTGTGTTTATTTTAAAAGAAATCCTGTTAGGATCCTTTAGTTTGCTTTTGCAGGTTTGAACTTACATCTTTCTTTTTATGCGATGCTTACTTCTTTCTAAACACTGTGCATATTAAACTGTCTGTTTTTGTTCTTCTCTGTTGTTTCCTTTTAGCGAGATCTGTATTTCGTCAGTGTGTCCTTGTCCCACTTCCTTACTGTGTGCTTCTTCAAATTGAAGCTCATTTAGTGTAATACTGTGCATCCTGGAAGCATAGACTCCTTGTCTGTGCTGACAGGCAAACAAAGGATCYCTTAATACTTTTCACATATATGGAAACTACATCTATAATCACAATCTATAATCAAAACGAAAATAAAGTCATTAAATGGATATTACATGTCATTATTTTATCTTATCACGTCAGCCCTCAGCAATTTACCAGGCTCAGGATATCTGGGACTAAAATGGGTATAATTAATGGCCAGCGTACTTGTTTATTTTAGAATTTCCAACTGTCTTGTAGGGGACAAAATAAAACCTAATTATTTTGATCTTTTATTAAGTGGTTTTTCAGCCATTATATAATTACTTCTTCTGAAAAAAAAAACCAAAACAAAGCCATTTGAAAATTATGGCTATCAGGTAAGGCCTGTTGATATTTTTTGTGTGAGCAACAATTGCAACGTAAGTCTTGAGGAAAGAGAAACAGATGAAATAGTACTGTGAGACTACAATGAATGTTGTTTTTCCTATGGTATATAATTATATGTAATTAGATCTGTCCTTTTTTTTTCATTATGCTGTCTCAAAATTATTTCTGCCTATCTAGCTACTGAATGAACTTGTAAATAAGATAGCAAGATCAACATAGTCTGAAGAAATAATTAGTAACAATTTAACAGAAATTGTTCTGTTCAGGCTAAATCAATAGTAATGGAGATGAATAAATGGGTGGAAATCTTAAGTAATTACAAATCCTTTAAATTATTCTTGAATTAGAAAGCAGGAGAAAAAACATATTTAATTACTTTTAGAGATTTATTAGAGGAGAACTTTCTGAATTCACTCTTTGTTCTTTCTTCCCTAGAATACACTTTTGTAGGCAGCTCGTATTCTGTTTCCTGTACCTTGTTGAACCTTYCATCTGACTTGGTTAGCTAGCCTAAACATACTAGGTACTCTTGGTTTTTTTCCCCAAAAAGATGAGTTATAAACATTACTGTGAAGAAGCACACTTCTTGTTGTGTTAACTAACTTCTCTGCTCTGGTTTCAGACTGCTTATTTTTGGCACAATTCTTATTTTTTGCATCATTCTAAGAAGGAAATACCCGTCTTCTTTTTTGTGTTCTGTGCAGCTGAGAGGAACTTTTAAGAAATACTGAATTTACTTAATGCAAATGTATCAGTTTAGRTACATCAGGTTTAGATGGGGAATATAATTGAAAAAAAAATTAAATCTAATAGTCTGCTTTTTTACTCTTATGGACCACAGAAAGTTTGGGTTTTTTTAAAATTATTCTGTACCATAGAAAGTTCTGCTTGGGCATGTGAATATATTGACTGGACTGTACTTTTTGCATTACTGTTTTTAATTTCAGTAATAGAAGTGTTTCCTTATGGACTTCTGATATATATTCCAGTACCTATAAAAGATCTGTTATCTTCACTGTGTTTTTCTATATTTGTAAACTGTGATATTGCAGAAGAGTAATTACCTTTATGAAACATCATGAGGAAGAGAAATTTTCAAAGGGCAAAGAGGTGTCAAGAATGACTCTAAAATCATGACAAGAAAATTAAAATAAGGCAGAATGAATTGGAAAAGCAGGTACTTTATGGAACACAGTGGAAATATAAAGGTCAGAGAATCTTTATCTAGAGAGTCCTGCTGAGACTTGGGGACCTCTCGAAACCTAACCCTGGTCTTTTTGTTSTCTTGACTTTGATAAGCATTAGAAAGATTCTGCATAAAACCATTTGCTAATTGACCTAAATGCTTTCTTGCTRTAAACTATTACTGAAGAAGACCATTCTCAGTCGAAGGCTATGAAAGATTGTCTTCTTAGTTATTGTTTTGGATTTATAGACTGGTGAGAGATTGACTCAATCTTTAAAATAAATGGATGACTTAATTTTGTTTAATCTCTCTCCCTTCTTTAGCTGGAAAGGCAACTCGTAATGCAGAACCTGATGAGAGAGAGACAAGCAGCCATGCAGATTGCTTGGACACGGGAATTCCTCAAATATTTTGGAACGTTTTTTGGACTTGCTGCTGTAGTTTTAACAACTGGGTATGAAGTCTATTTCCTAACAGAAAATATGAATATATTACATTATATAGTTTTATTTCACTGTATCTTCCTTTTGCATTACAACAAGTAGTTATTTTTATCCCGTAACTGCTCAGGGGTTGATCAGGTGACAAAGGGACTCTGAATTCTATCTGCTTCTCGATGTATTTTAATTCCGCCTGTACTGCAGACTTATTTAAAAGCAGAGACATGAGCTGACGATAAATTCATATATAGAAGTGCCGAAAGCCCATTGTAAAGTAAAAGTTGTGTGTGGAAGAGGAGAGAATATTTTAAAGCCATGCTGTTTTCTTGTCTGTACTGTGACTTAGTGAACTGTTAATGAGTAGCATATCCTTCATTTGGATATTTTTAGTGCAGTGAACAAGTGGACATATTCTGAAATCTGCTCACTTAAATTCCAATCAACTGGCCCAAGGAAAAAAGAAACCTGGCTAATAAAGCTATATTGCATAGGGAAGAACTTGCCCTACAGTACTTTTGTTTGATAACATGTTTTTCTTGTGCTGTAGCATGCTTAGAAAAAAATGTAGGTGATATTTGTGGTTTTGTGTACATAGAGAAGATTAAATGTACCTTATGCATTATGAGTTCTCCGTAGACTCAGATGCATTTCAGATTGAACATAGAATCTACATTGTTACACACTGTAGGTGGCTGGATATATGTATCTGCACATGCCACATGAGTTAAATAGTCCCATATTGTTAGATATATTCAAAACTCACTATAAGCATTTTTTAAATACCCTTGGGTTGAGCAAGAAGGCAGCCAGAAAACAAATGTTTCTGAGGAAATTAAGACTTGTTTTTTGATTAAAGGTTGTAGAGGGATACAAGTCCTAGACAGTCAAGGTCAACCTAAACTAACAACACTGATGTGCTGAATATCCTAAATAATATTTTTCTTTTTTTTTTTCCCCTTACACAGAGCAATTAAAAGGAAGAACCCAGCAGTTTTACTGCCAATACTTCCCTTAGGCTTTGTATTTTCCTATCAATATGATATGGGCTATGGGACACTGTTGCAAAGGATCAAAGGTATGTAATTCTATCCTGTTCACACTTTGAACCAAGCTTCAGGTAACTGGTTATGTTTTTAAAATGGCTGGAAGAAAACTTCTTAATATTTTTCCTCACAAAAATATTCTCTCTCTCTCTATTTTCTTGTCTGTTAAAAACAGACATTTTTCTAGTCAAGAGTACTCACTGTACTTTTACAACATTACTTTTCAGTTAAGGCTGGTTGTCATTTTCTCCTCTTGTTTCAAAAAAAATTGAATTCTTTGTGTATGATTTCCTTCCATATTCCACTCCAATGCTGGTTTTTGGGAAGGGTTAGGGATTTAAGAACAGATAAAGAAATACAGACATGAATCATGTCCTTACACCTTCATGAGCAGAGTCATCTGCTGACCATCTTGCTGCAGCATCCTGCTAAGACTGAAGAAAGGTGAGTCCCAGAAAGTGGGGTCTTGCCATACAGTTGTCCCGTTTATATCTGTTTAAATGATGGCGCTGAGGTTTATGGAGGTGCATTTATGTTGACYCTGATTCCTAGGGAAGGAGATGTGCTCAGTGCGTGTTGACTGTAGGTGAAGACAGCACGGGGCCTCATGGCTTCTCACCTTCACAAATCATCTCTGTTAACTAACTTGACTGTCTTGTGTGCTACTGACACAATCATAGTGAAACAAAGATCTGTTTCAGCTCTTGTTCTTTAACCTCCAGATCTAACACTCAGGTTTCCTAACTCTGTATGCTTCCATTGAAAATAATGGTAGGTTAATTAAACAAAATCTGCGATAGTTCTGCTGCATGCAGGTGCAAATATATTTAGGTGCTGCAAGAATGTGTATTTGTGAACATTTTCTCAACCCCATTAAATAAATTTCTTTGGATTTTTATGTGGGCAGTCARCTAAGCATAGCATGAAACACTGGTTAGTTCTTGGAAATCACAGTGTTAAAAAGGAGAKTGGTACATACAGTGCAGAATGAACAGGTAGAATTTAGGATTTGTATGTTATGTGCTTCCTGTGTACCATGTGGTCTTGTAGAGGTTGAAAAGGGGCAATATTTTATCCTATTACTTTCCAAGTAAGAAAAGTCTTCTTCATCACTTCAGATCCACTAGAACTTCAGTGGTATGCAAGRCTTGTGAAAATGTTTTGGAGGAAAGAAACCCTGGAGCTAAATACAAAAATACRGCAAACTAAGTTAGCAAGAAACTAGGGACTAATTAGGAATTCTGCCAGCAGAGCTCACCAGATGGAAATGGTAGGAAAAGGGAAGACTTGAATGCTTCAGATGATCACAGAATTGATATAATTGAATAGTGTGATCAAATTGAGAGTCGAGCAAAGTCTAGAAATATCCAGTGAGATTTCCTAGTATAAAAACATGATTGAARTTAGAAAGGACCTCTGGAGGTTGTGTGATCCAACCCCCCTGCTCAGGCAGGATCATCGATCACCAGTTGTCCAGGAAAATGTCCAAAAGGCTTTTGAATATCTTCAGGGATCTGTATTTCACATCCTTAGTGCAAATAGTACAGATGGGAAGGTGCAGGAAAATAATACCTCCTGTGGAAATTTACATGTAATTTAGATCACTTCTGTACAGCGAACCTGGAATTTTATATTAAAGAGCTAAAACTATTAGGGAATGGCAGCTATCTTGCAAGAAGCAAAAAAATGATTAGTTGGTTTACCTTCATAAAAGGACATGAGAGATTTGGGTTTACAGATCCTACTTACAGGATAGGATAAAGGAAAGTAGGAGAAGGAAATTAAACTAATTAACAATATCAGCACTAGATTAAAAGGAAGTAGACTAGCCTGAATGAATCAGGTCTGGAAATCAGGAGTTCATTTTTATTTTAAGATTAAAATTACGTAGTTGAAGAGAAGGTTTTATGATACATTTGACCTGCAGCCACAATGGTTGTTCTCAATATTTGGCTGATCCCTGTGTTCACTCCCCCACCTTCTTAACCCCTTCTCTGCTTGTCTGACTATAGTGTTGATGCATGCCATGCTTCATCTCTGTGGTATAATCATGAATGTATACACCACTCCCTTTACTGTTCTTTCTTCAACTAGTCTCTTTCCGCCAGGATATACCTGTCTGCAGCCTCATAGCCAGTTCTCTCTCCTAAGCTAATCTGCTGTTATTTCTGTCCTGCACTGTAAACCTTATATCTGAACCACCTTGATCACATAGGTCTGCATCTGCTGTCCTTCATCCTTTGGAATTGTTTAATACCCCCAGAAAGGTTTCTTTGTCTTTCATCAGGCATTTTGTTTATGATCTTCTTTACAGTTAGCCTTTTCTTCTGTCTCTAGCCTACTTTTCCAAAAATTATCTCATGACTTTAGTGTTCTTCCACATTGAAACAGGAGGGGTGTATTTTCCTGCTTTATAGCTTGGGCTAATTAAAACCCAAAACTGAGGACATAGAGGGAACCACCTGTTTCGACTTCTTGTGCTGTCAAAAAGCCTTAAATTGCCAGGGCCATGTATCAGAATGTAATCTTTCAGGGATGTCAGGGTGACAGAACAGCCCTCAAGTGCACTATCTTTTCTGAACCTCTGAGGACATGACGAATTATCAGGGACCTGCTATCTGTGTTCTTGGCCTTGTTGTTTTGATTTTCCTCCCAGCTCAGGCACACACTGSTGCTGTATTTTGGACAAATTATTTAGAGGAGGGTATGGATTATATGGCCAGCCTCTAATTGCCCAGAACTTCTCCACTAATCAAGGAGTTCTGGCTACCTTTTCCAAGATTTAGATAGCTCAATCCTTGTGTCCKGAGCAGTGTGAGAAGGATGGTGGTGAGCAATGTACTGTAGTATGTGTGAGTGACAGGCGTTGAGATTTGCCTATCTGCATCTCTGTCACCCAAGATCTCTTGCTATTTCCTCATCAGATGCTGTATCCACGGCTGATGTTGTGGGAATAGTAACCAGTGCTGGATATTATTGATGGTSCCAGGTACTGTAATACTATAAAAATTAGAGTTGGGAGATTTCAGCACTCAGACCTGTTTTAATGAATGGCCATAACCTTGACTGTATTGCAATATTCTGYCAGGCTCCTTGCACATAAATACAGTTTCAAACTACTGCTGTAATGCTCATGAAGCTGGAACTTAAGGCATAGGTAAACAAGATAGTTGGCATTGTTCCAAATGGCATCATCACARTCAGACCACCACAACCTGTGTATGGTGTTCAGTCTGTGTCTTTGTTTTTTAAATTCTCTGTCCTAGATGTTTTCATTCCAGCCTTACCCAGAGCATTCTGCACTCTCCAATTTTTCCCTGCTATGCTTCATGTTTAGGTAACTGTCTTAGCAAATCTTTATGTGGGCAGTATGCTTTGACCAATGTCTTAAGACCTGTGCTGCCCATGTTCTGGCACCTCTTGGGCCAGTCCTGAGGCGAGAAGAAAAATTGTGCCCAGATAGGGTACCTCTGTGATACTGTGCCCAAGTTTACTTGCTGAAGCTCACGTACATCTTAATGTGTGTGTCTGATCCACTTTCTTCTTAGATTCCTAATTATCTCACCAGTCTAAAATTCCTTGGAGACAACTTTACTGTTGTATTAATATCAGCTTGTTTGACTTGCTATTTTGATATTGTGGTCCAAACAAGATTTGGTTAAATCAGTTTCTTAAGTTGTTTTTTTTTTTTCCCTTCCTTTGCATTCTAGCTGTAAGGCTGAGGAAATTTACTTTTTTTTTTTGTTTGTTTTGTTTTGTTTTTTTGTTTTTTTTGTTTTTAAGGTGAAGCAGAGAGCATACTTGACACACAGAGCAGTTTGCTAGAATTTCCAAAAGGACCTCTCACGTTTGAAGATTTGGAGAAAATCAGAATATCTCAAAGCAAGTTCTTCATGGAAAAATAGGAAGATGATATTAAAGCTATATATGTGAAATATGATTATAGTACTGCATTTGGACTTAAATTATTAAAAATTTGAGAAGATTGAGCTTTTATAAAATCAAAATTCAATTTATTTTTCAAACCCAGCACTTTCTAAAGCAATTGTTTCTCTGTTGTATGTATCTCTTCAAAATGTTCATTGGTGCTGTAGTATATTTTTCTTGTTTATAATGAAAAACTGAATTTCTATTGTCTGTTCAGAGTCTGAAAATAATTTTAACCTGTAATAAAAATGTCTGGTACTAACCAAATTCAGTATAATCAATAAAGGTCAGTTAATTGGTAGTTACAAGTTTATATAAATATGGTCATAATTTTCAAATGTATTTCAGGGTATAAAGCTCAATTTGAAATCAGGCAGTCAATTTTCTTGAAAAATAAGACACTTTTTATTTGCTGTTCTTTAGGCAGTGAGCTCACCATCTCTGCTTCAAATTCTGGAATAAACAGCTTTTATCAGAAGTAGGTTCAGAAGTAAACATATCACTTGCTAGCTGTGTTTTACTTTTAGGGAAAACTATGTTAAAATATGAGCAGAGATAGTTTCTGAAAAAGAGAAAACAAATTATGTGGCTATTTCCTGAATATTTTTCATGCTTGTTTGGCATTCTGAAACTCAGGGTAATTTGTTTACATTAAATCAGAGTTTTGCTACTAAGATGAATATTAACTTAAGCTAACAGCAATCAAAATTATTAATGAATGTTTTTGTAATGAGTAGATCCAAGTGGCCTTACAAGTATTGCAAAACTGAGGGATTTTTTGCATGCATTTACTCTAGCATGGTACATACAAAGAATATAGTTCCAGTATACTTTAATGTTGTGATATCACATTTGGAAAAAAAATCATCTTTCTGTATTGGAAGTCTTGTTTAGAAATAGATTGTTTTGTATTTTTGATTGAGATTGTTCTAGCATTAATCTATTTGTGGAATGATAAACAAATACTCAAAAAGCATAAAAGCATCCAAAAATGAATTAGGCCTAAATCTGTATTGACAATTTGTTGGCTTAAAAATTAAATTCCAGCTGAAGATGATGTTCCAAATATGATTTTGAAGACTACTTAACTAAAATTAGAATATTGTCACCGTAAGAYAGGTAGATACATAATTAAATGAAAGCTTCTCTATACAGAAGAAATTAATAGCATGGTTTCCGCTGTTTGACTTCTGAAAGTGCATTGGCTTCTGCATTTAGTCACTTCTGTAATTGGTTCTGTCATCTGTGTGTTAACGGCGCATACAGTCTGTAACTGATTTCAAATGTGATGTGTTTTAATGGACAGTGTTATWAAATGGGATGTAATAGCTGGTTTGATTAGAGCAGCTTGCTGTGTGCTTGGGCTACACTTTAGCCAGTGAAATTTTCTTGATGGCATGCCTCAGCTCAGCCTGTTCKGTGAGCAAGCACTGTGCAGCTCAAGACCACCTCACATTTTTGCCTGTCCTGTAACATAACCCCTCACCACTTGCTGATGTATTATGTACTACTCATAGAACGTAACTACTCCACTTTCTTGTTTTACATTGAATAATAGAGCATCTGCATAGTTTTCTCCGAGTTCTGAAGTCCAGCATGCTTCAATTTTGAAGAAGTCGGTAACAGTCTTCTGTGTTTTGGTATCTGTCATCTATTGATATACTTTTTTCCAAAAAAGAAAAGCAATTGAACCAACTGGTTTTTTTTTTGTGTTTGTACGTCTCTATCTCTGCCTTTTAGCCCACCTTTTAATCCTATGAAAGATATTTTGGCAAGAGAACGGTTTTAACAGCCTGTACAACAGTTTTACTTATAAATCTTAGAAGATTAGGAATACCCTAATTGTATCCACTGTGAATTAGGAATCAATATCTGTGTGTTTGTGACAGATTCTTGGCTATGGTGTTGGATAAAAACCCAGTGTTAGAGGGAGCAAAATAATGGTCAGTTTTAGGGGATAATAGGGTGACTTTTTATTACTCCATCCAAGCTAAATTTGATTTTTTTTTCTCCCAGACTTTGAACTTAGATCAATAGTGTTAATCTATTGCAAGACTCCACACTAAAAAGTGACAGAAATGGGGTAACTTAAATTCAATATTACACAGTGTCAGTGAAATTTACCAAATATATTAAGGAAAAGGCTCTAAGCAAGACAGTCTAACCCAGAAATGGATTTAAATGGGCTACATGGAATGTGCCGAAGATCATCGAGGAGTTAAGGGTTAGTCACCTTTTTTGCTGTTATTTTTTACTGTTAGTTTTATTTTTTCTTGAAAAGTGCATGCTTTTGTTTTGGAGGTGCTCATTGTTTGTTGTTCTGCTACCAGTGTGTTAATCAAAATGCTTGCATGTGCCGTGTGTGAGGTGTCACATAGTGACAACTGCAAAGTAACTGAATGATGTCGCTTCTTTCAGAGGACAATGAAAGAAAACAGGAGATTATTGGTGATAAGGTTTACTTCAGGGAAATTGATGTTTACAGCATAAGTTGTCCATAATCATCATATGTGTTATAGAAATAAATAAAAGACCTAAAACATTCTGCTCTTTTCTGTCATTTGTGCTCATCTGGCCTCAGCTGTTAGACTTACTTTAATGTATCAAAGCAACTGTCTTTTTTTCCATGTATCACTGGGGGGAAAAGGGAGAGCAACTCCAGGGGGAGCTTGCCTGGCCTGAAGGTACTACTGTTACCACCTTAATCCTGTTGTGCTTTTTCTGGTTTAATGTCGATAGCCGTATATCCTGAAGCAGTGTCGTTTGGAGCAGGAATATTCCAGAAAAGTGAGAAGTCAATCATGATTAGGATGTCAAAATTAAGCCCCTTGTGTTCTAATTGTGGATATGTCTCATGTCGAGAGCCCAAGAAAGTGCAGGCCACCTTCAAGGCACAAGTGCCTTGCCCTCACTCCTCTTGTTTATCTGGTTGTGAGAGAATACGTGAGTATTGAGGTGAAGCAAGCAAAGTACTTTTGGGGAGGGCATTTTGGGCCCTTCCTTATGACAGGGAAAGTTGAAAATCACAGTGCCTTCCTACATGTTTTGAAGTTATTTTTTGACTGATTGCAAGTCAGTGCTTTTAAAATTGAAGGGGGAAGCATGTATGGGGACRTACTGTTTCTTCATTATTATTTATTTGTGTAATCATCCTTAGACTTCATTATGCAAAAATGCATGGATTTCTTGATTTTTTTTTTTAATTATGAGCTTGCAACTGCTTTCTAAACTACACAGTCATCTGATGAAGGTGGTACTTGGTCACCAATCATGGATACAGTGGTATTTCCCATTTCTTGCAGAAACCTTTATAGTACTGAGCAAACTTAAGAAATAYATTCAATTAATGTTGAGACAGCTTTCAAAAACTAGGATGTCCTTGCAGCAGTGAATTGCATGAATTTGAAATGAAGTCTCTGGAAAAAGTCTAATGAAATCAGTAAGTTTTGGTCCTACTGCTGATTTTCTGTGTAGACTGTCTGACATTTAACATGGGAATAAGACTTTAATCCACGGTATTCAAGGCTATGGAAGTATTGTTAAAGGATATTTTTCATTTAGCCACCAGGTTTTGTGAAACCTCCTTTACCTTGTATGAACTTTGCTATTACATAATAGATCCATAATTTACTGCAAGGAGAGTAAATGACCTTGTTTCAGGAAATCGAAAGATACAAAATACTTGCATTGAACCAGTACACTGGTTGTCCTTGCCTGGAAGCATCCTATGGATCATGAATGGATATTAATTTCTTTGCTGTTGCTATGAAACAAACAGTAAGAAGTTACATAGTTAGTTCAGATTTGTTATATTTAAATTATTTATCTTTTTCTACATGTTTTGTTTTGAACAGTTTTCCTGGCTATGATGAACAGATAAACAAACCTGATTTAATTCCATGGAGAGATTGACGGTTAGGCTTTCTCTATAAAATCCTGTATGATTTGAAGTTATATGACAAACATAGTAAGTTCCTGTATAACCTTCCAGCAAATCACAGTAGATGGAGTTCAAAGCCCTAAATGCAAAGGCATTGTTGCTAAAACATGGCTGGAGGAAAAATACTGAGCAATTCATGAGCAACACACCCTGCAAATGAAACTGTATTAAGCATGGTAACGTATTGACAGAGCAGTGTCAGACCACTGCCAGCTCACTCAAATATGATCCTTAATAAAACTCATTAACTCACTGCCTGTTGTTGCAGTCTTTAATCCTAGGAAGAGAGCAGTCACAGCCTTTGCTTTTCAGCAAGTAGAGTGATGAAGAGTGCTACAGTGCATTTCCCTGAGGAATTAGGGGTGCCTTGAAAAGGTATTCCCTCCAAGGTCTCTTTGACAATTTGTGCTCTATCACATACCAACAAGCTCAACAGAAAGCACACAAAGTACTTTCTTTCACATTCAGTAGTCCTGGTGAAGAAGGAGATGAGGTCAGAAAAAAACTACTTCTTTTTCCAGTCTCACAAGTTCTCACAGTTTTCCAGTCTCTCAAGTGCTTGCATTTAGCAGCTGCCATTAAGAGTTTATGCACTTCAGACAGTTGCAAAAGTGTTGTTCCCACAAGAAAACCTCTAAAGGTGGCCATCATAATGTCTGCCTTTGCTTCGGGGGAGTTAGATGGGGTATCACAGTAAGTGATGAGCCAGTTAAATTTGAAACTGAAGCATGTGGAGAGGCAAGAGTTTTTCCTCTAGACTGATAAACCACCCTGCTATCTGGGAACTTCTCTTAAAATTCCCTGGTAAAAAATCTGAGACATCTGACATTTTCCTGCTTTTAAAGACTGGCAAAAAGATTGGGCATGGGCATCAAAGTGGGGTATAAAATGAATTATATTAATTTACAGGCTGAGTGAGTCATCCGGTCAGTCAGTGCCTGACTCAGGAGGTGTCTTTCTTCTTGCCTCATCCTGGTAACGCTTTTTCACATTACTACAGCTTTCCAGTCACCAAAACCAAATCCCTTGTCTAGAAGACTACCTCCAGTTCATGCAGATGTCCACCTGGTKCAATGGTATTTTCAGGAAAAATCCACAAACCAGCAAAATCAAGGTGCTGCTCTCTCAAAATGTGAGTTATCTGTGCAACTTCTGTCTGTAACAGTATAGTAGGTAAGACTTCAGCTGAGGKAGAAACAAATCAAGGTTTTCTTCTTTAGGAATTTTGAATTAGCAGGTCCCGCTTCTGTGGGCTGCATCCTAGCAACATCTTGGATGAGGATGCCTGTTGTTGAAGAGATACCGTGGTCTAAAACACTTGAGACTGGATGAAAAAAAGAAACACAGACAAATGACTTGGTTTTGACTGGGGTAGAGTTAATTTTCTTCTCAGTGGCTGGTGTTGGGCTGCATTTTGGATTTGTGCTGAACACAGGGTTGATAACAGAGAGATGTTTTTGTTATTGCTGAGCAGGGCTTGCACAGAGCCAAGGCCTTTTCTGCTTTTGGGACTGCCATGCTGGGGAGGGGACTGGGGGTGCTTGGAAGAGACACAGCTGGGTCAGGTGACCCAAAATAACAAAAGGGGTATCATGCTGGTATATAAAGTGGGGGAAAGAAGGAAGAACTAAGGAGGGTACATTTGGAGTGATAGTATTTGTCTTCCCGAGATGGATGAAGACCTCCCTGCCCATGGGAAGCACTGAATCAATTCCTTGTTTTGCTTTGCTTGTGTGTGCAGCTCTTGCTTTCCCTATTAAACTGTATTTATCGGAAGCCATGTGTTTTCTCACTTTTATTCTTCTGAGTCTCTCTCCAGTCACAGTAGTGGGTGAATGAGCGAATGCTGTGTGGGACGTGGTGACTGGCTGGKGTTAAAGCACAACAGCTTTGTGAGCTGCTCGCTGTTTAAGCCCTCCAMTAGATCCGGTTCCATGTAAAACACCCAAGTCCTCCTTGTTGAGGTGACTGAAATCTATGACTTCCCCACTAGCACAAGTCACCTGTGTCCACTACCACTGAATCAGTCACCTGTGTACACTRGTCTGTAGAGGTACATCTTCTCTGTTCTCTCCTACATTGAGTTTCGATGGGGTTTTTAATATGCCAACAATACTCACGGGATTAAAAACAGAGCCCTCATGCAAAAGGATCTATGGCCAATAGCTTCAAAGTATTTTAAGAGAGATGAAGTGTTCTGATTCTCCACAGTATGACTTTTTATAAAAGGTGACAGCAGCCACTTCTTGGCCCTTTGTGTTGGGGAAAAAAAAAAAAAAAAAAAACCACAAAACGAACAAAAAAAATTCAAAAGTAAAATTTGCTTCACAGACTGCATAGTTCTTCCTGAAGTCCAAAAACCACCATCCTTGTCAGCAAGAGCCTGCTGGGCCCTGCTGGTGAGACAGGCAGCTGTGGAGCTCTGCATCTCCACCACTCTGGAGCCAGGGCATCTCTGACACTTGGATGCCTGTGGCTGCCACTGAGCTCAGGCCTCCAGCACAACAAACCTGAGAGGAATCCAGGCTTTGAAATCCCCCTTCAAGTATCCACAGCTGAAGTACTTCTATGAAAGTGCATTTATTTTACTTGATTCTGTCATTTCATGTCAGCCAACATCTTTAGGACATAGAGATAGTTGTGGAGATTCTAGACCCGCGAGGGAAAAGACAGTCGAGATTAAGCTTTTCACATTTTCAAAGCCATTTGAAAGGGCATCGACACTTGCTAYCTGGCCATAAACAAGAAAAGCTGAAGGGCAGATACGGCGAAGGAAAAGGAGTTTGTGTCCGGGTGGGTGGGGGTCCGGGAGGCCGAGGAGGGAGGCCGAAGGTGAGGTGCACCTTCAGGGYGGCGTGAAGAGCCGCCACAGCTAACAGGGGCAGAGGAGGGAAGCGCTGCCCGAGGGCTCCTCGACCCCTGTTTGAGGCACAGGGACCGCCCGGCGACAGACGACAGCGGCGGGACCGGGGAAGGGGAGGGGGCTCGGGGCCGGGGCCGGGGCCGGGGCGGTGACTCAGCGCCGCTCGCAGCGCATAAAAGGCGGGCGGCGGGCAGCGGCGGGGCTGGGCTGGACGCCGCGGTCGGGGGCGTTGTGGCGGCCGTCGGGTCTGCTGGAACGCGCCCGCGGGACGGGGACGGCTCCATGGGGATGGCCAAGCTGCGACTGCTCTGCGCCGCGGTGGCTCTGCTGTGCGCGGCTCCGCCGGGACATCCCGGGGCTGCGCAGCCCGCGGGCGAGGGGGACGGGTACGGGGTGAAGCTGTGCGGCCGCGAGTTCATCCGCGCCGTCATCTTCACCTGCGGCGGCTCCCGCTGGAAGCGGCTCTCCCTGCTGGCCGTGGAGCCGGCGCCCGCGGCCGGTGAGTGTCCCGGAGCGGGGCCGAGGGACRGGCGGCTGTCGGGGCGCTTCGCTCGCTGCCCAGAGGCGGTCTGCGAGGAGGGATGGAGAGAAGGGGAGAACGGGGAAGGGCGAGCGCCCCGCGGCGCCTCTCGCTCCGCCTGCCCTGAGCCCCGTCCCTCTCTCGCTTTGCCTCCAGATCCTAGTTAGAATCTGGAAGGACGACCTTAGATTCAGAGCAAAAGGGACGGCAGGCGCTGCGCCGTTATTTGCCGGCATAGCCCGCAAAGTTTTTGGTCAGTTCGGAGATAGCGCGCTGCTGCGCAGGGCTGCCGGCGGCAGAGGCGCTTCTACTTTGAAATCCACAAAAATTACACTTCTTCCCTCTCTTGGCCATGTGGGGAGGTCTGATCGCCCTGGGGAGCGGTGGGGAATGCTGTGCTGTGGCTTCTCTCCCTTCCCAAGACTCCCGCTCGGGAGGGGGAACGAAGCGGGGGTTTCCCTCGCGGACGGGAGTTCTGGCGTCGCGCTGCCCGTCAGAATTCCCGGGATGCGCGGGACCGCCAAGGATATGGGATAGCGCCAGGTGTTATCACTGTCGTGCTGCTCTGCATCGAAGAGTTAGCACTTTGGAGGATGGATGGAACTCGCTGGCGCTTCAGGTTACAGCTGACAAAGCCAGAACTGCTTTATGGTGAAACAGTTAACGGGTAAAATAGTCCTCACAGTTTTACTGTTGCATGTCCCAAGCTTGATATATTGAGAAATTGTAAGCAGATGCCTTTTGGGCTGTGTTCTCAGGTAATGTACTTTTAAGTGGTGACTCTAAATTACGTTTATGTTTTGAATAGTGAAAAGTAACGGTTTTACCAAGGACAAAATTTGGAATTGTGGCTAAAATGTGCAATGGAAGAGATTTATTTTTCCTGATTGAACAGATCATTAGTGAAATAACCTAAGTGTTCAGGCAGCTAATGAAGCCAGTGTTCTGGATTTTCTGGGAGTGTTTTGCCTTTTTTTCCCCTGACAGATTGAGTAAAAGATAAAAGTAACCTTTRTAATTCTAACAAATTACTTCCATACAGCCTCTTCAGGGATTATTTTCTTCACCAGCAAGTTTTGCTTTCCTTTTTATTAACAGCAGCTTCTGAGAACAGCAGTGACTAAGGAGCCCCCACTGTGCTGCATGATGTCTAACTAAACGTCTTCTTCACCCCACAAGACTATTAACTAACAGTCATGTCTAATAAAGTAACTACACCTGCTTTCATTTTTTGCACATATTTAGGCAGCTGTTCTACCTGGAAGTTAGGTTCTCTATACTAATTAGCCATTTCAAAGTAAATATAAAGTATGCTGGATATTCTCATGTTCTTTCAGCTTTCTGAAACAAAAGATCACAAGACAAAGAATTCTTTTGGATTCTTTTTCAATCAAGAATTGAAGAAGCCTCTTTTCTTCACATTTGCTGAAGTAAGCAATGCCACTTGCCTTGCAGAAGTAAAATAAAGAGAAACAGTGTGAGGCAAAAGGAAGTAGAGCTGGATTTTTGAGAACACTTTAGTCAATGAGAGGAAGCATGTCATAAGTAAATTCTGCAAGCCTCTGATATGTTTTGAGCAATGCAAGAAATGAGTGGAGAGCATCAGTTAAAAAGAAGCTATAGAAAAATACAATTTGTTAGAATCAGTTTACATGCAGTCTTCGCTCATTTAGTCCTTCCCACTTTTGTTCTTCTTTGTTTGTGTGATTTTACACAGGACAGGAGGGGTCTAATCTAATTCATCAGACACATGACAGAGTTCTGTGTTGCTTCTGGATACACATCGTCACAACAAATTTCTCTTTMTGTGGAAAAGTGAGGCTTCTCTGTCAATAACACTGCAGTTGTGATAGGATGTCTTTATYTCAATTACAGTTGTTTCTGCGTACTCTCCATATCTAACAGAAGGTATAGAATTTAAAACATAGATGCCACTAAATGTAAGMTACAAGTAAGTCATGGTGTGGAGACTCTGAAGTACTGACCGTTCTCCTACATAAAAGTGCTGCACTCATTACTAACTGAATGGGTTTTTTTGATATTTCTTAGAGTTGTATTCTCCTTTTGGTGCTCCTACAGCCTTAACTTTTAAAAGTCTTCTCTTTAAACAGATTCTGCACAAACAGCAAGTAACAAACCACTGGGAAATTTCAACCTGCAATCAATTTTGGATCCTGAAGTGGAGCAGAGAAGCAGCCCATTTCTTGGATGGGAGACGTTTAAGGACTTGTATAGTTTAAATTACTATAATGAATATGTACCTATGGCAGGAGACTTCAAAAAACTTGTTCGCCAGATAGAGGAAGCTGTTCAGAAGGACAGGGGAGGAACAGGAAATGAAAATTCCATGGAATCAAGCAACTATCTTTGGGCCAGGTATCCCAGAAGAAAACGGGAGTCCCTGGGTTTGGCGGGAATGTGTTGCAAATGGGGCTGTACTAAAGCTGAAATTAGTACTATATGCAGAGTTTAATATCCTCTCTACATTTATGCATGAAATAATTAGTGTTTGTTGCAGTGTTACTTGATTGAATACTTCTTGGAGGAAGAAAACTCTTGCTGTATTTTATTTTCTCTATATGTGCCAGTCAATATAGCTGGTTTTCTTAAAAAAAAAAAACAACCCAAATSAACAAAACAAACAAAATACAAGTGTAATTGCAATGAGTTTGTTTTGCTGCAGTAACTTCTAATCTGGATTTTTTACTACATCTTTTCATTTTAATGTGGAGCCTTTACACTTATATTACAAATGTATTATATCTTTGTAACACTTTAAGAAGAACTTCAATATTTCAATAAAATGTAATTATACTAAATGTTGCAAAATTATTCTTCTTCTGTCAAAAGAATTAATATAGARTCATAGAATGGCTTGTGTTGGAAGGGACCTTAAAGATCACCCATTTCCATCCCCCACTGACACAGGCAGGGACATTTTACACTAGATGAGGTTGTTCCAGAGCCCAGTCCAACCCAGCCAAGAACATTGCCAGGCATGGGGCATCCACAGCTTCTCTGGGCAACCTGTTCCAAYGTGTCACCCTCCCAGCAGGGAAGAATTTCTTCTGTTTATCTAAAGTTCTCTCTCTTTCAGTTTGAACCTCTTACTTCTGGTGTAACTAATGAAGTTTCTAATGAAGAGTTCTGACAATATTGCAATGGGATTCAGGGTAGGAAACTGTACAGAAAGAATATCTTGCCAGCTGAAACCCCATCTGACCATCTGACACCAACTCAGCTTGCTGATTATTTTGACCACAATTTTCCATTTCCTTGTAACTGCAGAATAGTTTTTATGCAGTATTGACTTTAGAGAAACTTTGCCACAAAACAACACTTTCAGCCTGAATTTTTTTTATATTCATGGATAGGCTTAAATAGTTAAAATATTAACGCTTCTGTGATTCCTTGTTTACTTTACTTCTCAATTTTYCCCCCTGCTACTGCTGAGTGAGTGTTGGATGTGCATCAACTTTCTGTACAGACACTCAGACATCTTTCTGTGTGTTCTTACTCTGCACTAATTCAGACATACTTCTAAGCTGTGAATTGGTACAGTGTTTATAAATAGCTAATTTAATCCTTGCAGTTTCTAATCCTTTTGTCTTCCTGCATGTTTTTCTCAGCTGTAACAAGTTGTAGATCTAGCTTTATTTCTATCTATGTAGTTATATATGACATGAAGGTTTTGGATTTTCTGACCTCTCTGATGCCTCATGGTAACTTATCTTGGTGGCAGCAGTTGACTCAGAATATGCTTCAGGGCTTAGCTGTGCACTTGTTGCCTTTGGCTTTGTTCTTCAAATTATCTTTAGACAACTGTTCCTTGATTGGACTGCTGCTTCCTGCAATTATTGCATCACCTCTTCATCCCTCCTCTTAAGGTATTATTGCTATTGTAGGAAATAGTCATCTATCAATCCTTTTTATTTTTTTCTTAAGACATCTTTTTGAGTCAGTAGAGATTGTGCAGAACATTCACTATGAATGCTGTTATCTTCACTGGAAAAGAACCATCTCTTCTATCATTATAATGAAATTTATGAAGAAATTAGTTGTCTTCTTAAACATCATTGTGGTGGTGACTGTAAGATGCTTTTCACCGCTCTGAGCAGAAAAAGCAACTGTTTGACATTCTGCTATATTTTTTCAGTGGGGCTTTTTTGCAACAGGTTAGCTAAACCTCTATGGCTTGACTTCCAGAAACCTCACATCTCAGGCARTATTGGGTTTGGAGCCTCTCAGTTTAGATTAGGGGGTTTTGGAGCCTCCTAGTTTAGATTAGAGTTTCCTAGAAAAATGCAGGAAGAATTTGAGTTTCCTGATTTTTGAGCAGCACCAAGAACTTCTGGAGTTAAGATTATTTAATAGGAAGGTGAAGAATAAGCGGTACACAGAATCCCTAAGAAAAGTCACAACATAAAAATGCCATGCCAGAAAAAAGCAGGAAATTATCCTGTATGCATTGTTCATTTTGCTAGAAAACTGTCTTTCAAGTTTTTGGAAAGGAATATTAGGAAAGATGAATAGTAGGCTTGAGTGAAACAAAGATGTAGTTAAAATCTTAAATTTGTGAGCTTGACCCTAGAATGGAACAACCTGGACTTTAAGTTGCTGGGTCAGATGTAACCGGTTGGTAAAACTATAAATAGTGTAAGTGGAAATAGAGTTTGAGTGGAAATGTTTCAGGCTGAGATGGGATTATAAATAGAAAAAATCAGTCTTTATCTGATATAAAAAGGCTTTTCTCRGAGATATGAGTCAACCCAGAGAAAAGGTGAAATTAGTGTTTTCATCTGGTTATTTAATGGGCCTCATCATAGTCTGTAACAGTTTTAGCAGGTGAGCCATGGCACAGGCAGATGGCACAGACAGAAATTGAGTCTGTACTTTAAAGTAAGCAAGTATTTGTGTATATATTACACTGTGCAAAGATTTACTTTGTTTTAAAGCAAGTTGAGTTTTCAAAGAATGAAGGTTTTCTGTGAAACTAGGTTGTACTTTATAATAGTTTCTTTGCAATGTAGCCAAAGACGACAATTAGCTGTCACTTCATTGGAAAAGGCTTAGAGGATGTCAACTGCTAAGTCCTCACATTACTTGGTGTCCCAAGATACATTTTTAAGACCAGAAGCAGGCCTTTCATGTAAAATGAGGTGTCTGAGTATTAGGTAGGGAAAGCAAACAAGCTTTGAAGCAAACACACTTTGGAGCAGACAGCTCAAAACCTAAATTAATGATTGAGTTGGGTATTGATCCAGATAGCAGACCAAAAGGACACKGTCTCTGTTAAAAGCACCTTGGGGAGAGCTGCTGTAAGTATCCAGCAGCATAAACGTGAGGACAGCAATTTAGGGCAACACATTCTGCTTACCATCATAACTGTTCAGAAACATACCCTTTTTTATGAGGAAAAACTTGAGTTTTTTCTGCCACTTCTTTTGCTAAGAAGTTAGGWATTAAAGAAAACATTGCTTTAGCAACTTTCTGCTTGCAGAAATTCCTTGTAGTCCTGTTGATACAGTCTTACTGCACAAGAAGTGTCCAATTTGTGGATAACCTATTAAGATGTGTGAGCCATCTTCTGAACAGATATTTTGAGTTCATCAATAGAGAGTGGTATACCAGCACATTTCCATATTGGCGCTGCTATTTGTGTCCACATGTGTGTATCCTGGTTGGTTTGGGGAACTGTTCATGCTGTGTGTGTTGTCTGATTCAAGTCTGACTATGAACAATGCCCAAAGACACAGGAATCATTAACTGTATAATAATAATTACATAAGCAGTATATAACAACA